>NC_062285.1:108929983-109233014 GCF_902655055.1 Lutra lutra
GCACTTTTGCCTGCTATTGAAGTTCACTATTATATTTTTAATTTCACTTACTTGCCTCTTTATATACAAAAGTTTTTCATTTTATGACTTCCATTTATTGAACTCTCCTTTTGCTCTTTTTTTCCTGTTTATTGATTTGTCTGTGTTTTCTTGAATTTCATTGCAGTTCCTTAATTATTTTTCATTTTTTAGGCAACTAAAAGTTGCCATGTTTTTGTTATTAGTTATTGGAAAATTATTGCGTTCCTTGGTTGTATTATTTTTCCCTGTTTTTACCTCATGTTTCTAATGTTTTGCATTAATGTCTGTGCATTTGAGGGTGTCACCTCCTCATTCTTTTCAGACTGTCTTCAGTGTGTAAAGAGCTTTACCTAGATAAATGTGGCTATGAGGTGCCAGTTTAGTGAAGTGCAGCATCTTGATTCCTGGGAGGACACAGTGGCTAAATCTATGCAGCTCTGTCAGTTGAAGTCAGCATCAGCAAAGACAGACTCTTCTGTGGTCAAAGATGTACAAGTCCTATGGGTAGAATTTCTGGCTACTACCAAACTCCTCAGAAGTGAAGGATCCTGGAGTCCTCTTGTTCTTTTTTTCTTTCAGGAGGAAGTTTACCCAAGGGAATTCTTCTTGGTACCAGATATGGCACGCTTGCACTTAAACTAGCAGTGGCACCAGGATCTGATTAGGCACACACACAGAATGCCAAAGCCTCTCTGTTTTAGAGCACAGAATCCAGTACTACTAGTATCTGAATTGTTGTGTGCAGATCTCTTTCAGAGCTTGGTTCTTGGCCTATAAGGCTCCATGCAGTAATTGAGGCCCTGCAGGCAAGATGACCAGCAGTATTAGTTCTGAAATGATGGGGTGCAGCAGTGCCTTGGGCCCAGTGGTCTGTGCAAGAGCAGCACATCCTAGAAATCGTGTGTCAGTGTCTCAAATCTGGCCCTAGGGGACAGAGCCTAGAGAGCAGCAGTGCAGACTTGGCAGTGTAACATCATAGCCATTACTGAGAATTCTTGGACTGGAGCAAGGTGCTTCTGCAATGTAGCCTGATGATGGTAGAACAAAGCCTCGACTTAGGACCAAGAATGGGATGTAGAGGAATGGAAACTTAGTCTAGTAATGGCCATTGAAAGTGAAAATTTCAGACCTGGGCGCTGGGTGTAGTGCAGCAGCACCTGTCATCTCATAGATGACTACTTGATAGTGGAGTTGGTCACAGCACCAACTAGGGTACCTGGGGGCAGGTCTCATACAACTGCAGCTCCAGCCCTGGGAGGAGAGATACCACCAGGTACTCTGTAGTTTTGTCAGCTGCATTCAGTGTTGATAAAATAGCAATAGCAAAGGCTTCAAGTGTCCATGGCAGTGAGTTTCCTGGGCATTCTACTGGTCTCCTTTTCTTCATGGAGTAAAATCCCTCTAAGAATATCCTTCTTGGCATTGAACTACTTTGGAGCAGGGAATGGGATGACACATGTAAAATGCTTCCTGTGTTTTTCTGTATGGCCATTCACAGGTTTGAGATTAAAAAAAAAAAAAATACTGCTGATGCTTTCTTAAAGTCCAGAGTGTTCCAGAGCTACTTTTGTCAGTTTGTCATTGTTTATTTATTTGTGGGCAAGGCAAGTATTGCTACGTCCTAGACCCTCCATCTACTCAAATTCGACTCTATTTTATAAATCCCTGAACATTTCTGTTTTAAATAAGATTATAAAATATTGCACTTATTTTCTTTTTAATCTCTGAACCACCTGGTTTGATAGGTTTTTGTTTTATAGATCTGGATTTTGCTTCTTTAATATCCAAAGCAAAATCTCAATCCCCTCCCTACCATTTCCCTCCCCTATCTCTCCAGTTTTAAAGAGTTAAAATGAGTTCATTTGCAGTTTTAAGACAACTATATTTGTATTAGTTCTGAAATACTTTTTTATTTATTTATTTTTTAATTTTATTTTTAATAAACATATATTTTATCCCCAGGGGTACAGGTCTGCGAATCGCCAGGTTTACACACTTCACAGCACTCACCATAGCACATACCCTCCCCAATATCCATAACCCCACCCCCACCTCCCAACCCCCCTCCCCCCATCAACCCTCAGTTTGTTTTGTGAGATTAAGAGTCACTTATGGTTTGTCTCCCTCCCAATCCCATCTTGTTACATTTATTCTTCTCCTACCCCCTTAACTCCCCATGTTGCATCTCCTCTCCCTCATATCAGGGAGATCATATGATAGTTGTCTTTCTCCGATTGACTTATTTCGCTAAGCATGATACCCTCTAGTTCCATCCATGTCGTCGCAAAGGGCAAGATTTCATTTCTTTTGATGGCTGCATAGTATTCCATTGTGTATATATACCACATCTTCTTTATCCATTCGAGAGAAATTAAGGAGTCCATCCCATTTACAATTGCACCCAAAACTATAAGATACCTAGGAATAAACCTAACCAAAGAGACTAAGAATCTATACACAGAAAACTATAAAGTACTCATGAAAGAAATTGAGGAAGACACAAAGAAATGGAAAAATGTTCCATGCTCCTGGATTGGAAGAATAAATATTGTGAAAATGTCTATGCTACCTAAAGCAATCTACACATTTAATGCAAATCCTATCAAAGTACCATCCATTTTTTTCAAAGAAATAGAACAAATAATCCTAAAGTTCATATGGAACCAGAAAAGACCTCGAATAGCCAAAGGAATATTGAAAAACAAAGCCAAAGTTGGTGGCATCACAATTCCGGACTTCAAGCTCTATTACAAAGCTGTCATCATCAAGACAGCCTGGTACTGGCACAAAAACAGACACATAGATCAATGGAACAGAATAGAGAGCCCAGAAATAGACCCTCAACTCTATGGTCAACTCATCTTCGACAAAGCAGGAAAGAATGTCCAATGGAAAAAAGACAGCCTCTTCAATAAATGGTGTTGGGAAAATTGGACAGCCACATGCAGAAAAATGAAATTGGATCATTTCCTTACACCACACATGAAAATAGACTCAAAATGGATGAAGGATCTCAATGTGAGAAAGGAATCCATCAAAATCCTTGAGTAGAACACAGGCAGCAACCTCTTCGACCTCAGCCGCAGCAACATCTTCCTAGGAACATCGCCAAAGGCAAGGGAAGCAAGGGCAAAAATGAACTATTGGGATTTTATCAAGATCAAAAGCTTTTGCACAGCAAAGGAAACAGTTAACAAAACCAAAAGACAACTGACAGAATGGGAGAAGATATTTGCAAATGACATATCAGATAAAGGGCTAGTGTCCAAAATCTATAAAGAACTTAGCAAACTCAACACCCAAAGAACAAATAATCCAATCAAGAAATGGGCAGAGGACATGAACAGACATTTCTGCAAAGAAGACATCCAGATGGCCAACAGACACATGAAAAAGTGCTCCATATCACTCGGCATCAGGGAAATACAAATCAAAACCACAATGAGATATCACCTCACACCAGTCAGAATGGCTAAAATGAACAAGTCAGGAAATGACAGATGCTGGCGAGGATGCGGAGAAAGGGGAACCCTCCTACACTGTTGGTGGGAATGCAAGCTGGTGCAACCACTCTGGAAAACAGCACGGAGGTTCCTCAAAATGTTGAAAATAGAACTACCCTATGACCCAGCAATTGCACTGCTGGGTATTTACCCTAAAGATACAAACGTAGTGATCCGAAGGGGCACGTGCACCCGAATGTTTATAGCAGCAATGTCTACAATAGCCAAAGTATGGAAATACTTTTTTAAAACAAATATACATTTTCTCTATTTTAAGATCTTTATAACAAAAATGTTAAGTGTTTTCTTTTTTTTTTTCTCAAAGGTTACAGAAAAGATTGGTAGCCTAAGAGAAAGTTGTTCTTTCTTTTATCTGGTGTTTATTTAGTGAATATAAACTATTCTTTCCTGAACAATACTCTTTCCTGAACAAATGTAGAAGTATCCTTCTTTTGTGGCAGACATCACTTTTTCTTATAGGACTAATGTTAAACCTATTGATTATGTAAACTATGTAGTTAGCTTGTGGATAATATATGGTATGAAACACAAATAGAGTGTGATAAGAGAAAATCATGTAGAGTTTTGAACGAATGTGTTACATGTTTCAGTTTTAAATAGGAGCATCCAGGTAGACCTCATTCGCACCAAAATGTGAAAGAGAGGAGAAGTTAGCTCTATAGATATTAAGGGAAGGGCATTCTGAGCAGAGGGATTTCTGTATAGTCACCTACTCCTCTGAAGAAAACAAATGAAAATGGTTAAGAAAGAGATGGAATTTTGAGGTAGAATGTGCATGCCCAATTTTATTGGAAAAATGAAACATGGACATATCATTTGAGGATGGGTTGAAGACATATGGGGGTTGACCAAATATGGGAGAGTCATTTTGGGCAAGGAAAAGGGGAAAGGAAAACTAGAGATGAGTAAGGGTTGTGTTCAGGAACCACTTGGGCTGACAAGAGAATGAATGTTATTCATTTTCAGTAGAGTCATTCAGTGCAAATGGGCAATTTTCCTTGCAATGCTGTTTGTACTAGATGTAGCTAAGAAGGGGACTGTTGTTTGTGCATTATGTACTATATGCTAGCCTTTTGTAGGGTGCTTTATAATATTTCAATACTACTGCACAAGTGATTACTTTTACATCTGAGGTAACTTAGACTCAAACAGAATAAGCCGTATGATGTTCACATGTAATAAACACCCAAGTCATTAGAACATAGTATTACTTAGGAAAGGAAATAAACAAACAAAAAAAAAATGTACTGGTTGATTTTTAGGTGATGGTTTTATTTCGTAAGGTAAATATTCCAAAGAGGCATGCTGATGAAAGTGATAATTTATACCCACTAGGCACAAATGCAAGTGTGCCAGCAGGTACTGGACCTGGAGATAGGGCACAGGCAAGGGGTGAAAGCAAGTCCCTTCTTCACAGAACAAAAGATTTCAGTAGTTTTTATCACTAGGGTTTCAAATTTTATAATGCTTATGAACAATATATACTTTGTGAAATGAAATGTTTAGAAATCTTAACAGTCACTTATTTTTCTATTGTAGTATGAAAAAAAGAGTTGTTATAAAACTGTGTTTATGTGTAATTCCTCTTTTTTCACTCTTTGCTAATATATTTTTTCACTGAGTTACAGCATTAATGTGAAAATCCAAGGTACTTTATTTGTGGATTTTTTCCAAGGTTTATATTATACTTATAGATGAAAATGCTCTCAAAATTATTTATATCAAACATTATCTTTGTGCACTTTCTCATGCATTGCTATGTTGTAAATGCCATTATGGATATCTTGCAGTAAGTATAAAGCATTTTGAATGGCATCTTAAAAGTAATACCAAATATAAGTGATACAATTGGGTAAAATATAATATTTTGGGAGTTTAGTATTTTGTAGTGGGAATTTGGTAATATTCTAATCATTCACTCTTGTTGAAAGCAATTTTGATTGAGATAACAAATCATGTATCATTGGGTTTGCAATATTAATGACTCACCCTTGAATTTTTATATCATTATCAATAACCACACATACCATTTATGTGGTACAGTGCTGTTTCAGTGTTCACAGCTAGATTTTTAATATTTTTATGTCGATATAGTGGCATATTTCATAGAGATGCTTCAACAACTATCTAGACATACTGTATGGTTGATAAATAGGAATTATCTTAAATTCATTTGCAGTGAAATTGAATAGCTGACCAAAGGCTTAGGTTAAGAGAGGCAAGTGAATGTATTGTACAACATCATTTTTTATTTCTTTAGGGTTTGATTTTTTTCTGTGATTTGTAATGAAATAGATTAATGGGCCCAATTTTATTACTGATTAAATGGATTTGACTTGGACCTTTATCAGGAAAGTCACAATACCAGTTAGCTTCATATCAAAAGCTTTGAAATAAAAACGAAGGACTGTTTCAGGGAGAAAAAGAGCTAGGCAGTAATAAAGAGACTTATTAAAGTTCAAATGGATCATTTGATTAAATGCAAGGATAACACTGCTACATGTTGTCGATAATTTTGTATAAACTAGGTATTGTTAAGTAACAAAAATGCATCATATGTAGACCAACGTTTTCTCCATTTTTCAAAAATATTTTGAATAGTTACTGTGCACCAAGCATTATTTATTTTTCTTACAATTCAATTGTGTCCCACATCACCACTCCCCCACACACAAAATATATATTGACATCCAAACCCATCTTACCTGTACAATGCAGCCTTACTTGGAAATAGGGTATTTGCAGATATGGCCAAGTTAAGATGAGGTCAGCAGGATAGGGTCTGATTCCAAATGACTGTTGTCCTTAAAGGAAGAGAGGAATTTGGACATGCACACACACACACACACACAGAAAGGAGCCAACAGCCAAAGTGAAGACAAAACAGACCAGGAGGAAGCCATGTGACAATAGAGGCAGAGATTGGAGTCAAGCCGTTGCCAGCCCAGCAAGTCTAAGGATAGATGGCCTTCACCAGAAGCTAGGAGAGGAAGGAGTTCTCCATTCCATATATCAGAGAAAGAATGGCCCAGCTGACTCCTTCTCTTTGGCATTCTTTCCAGAACTGTGAGAGAATAAACTTCTGTTCTTCTGAGCCATCCAGTTGGTGGTACATAGGCATAGTGGCCCTAGAAAACACATACAGAATTCTGTATTCTAACACTGAAATATAGGTATATATTTTAACGGGCTCTGGAAAAAGCTCAACGATTTGATCCATTTGGGAAGTAAGATGATGCAACAGCTCGTTCAGCTTTATGTATATAGTTCGTATATTTCAAATAGGATTATAAGTATGACTAACGTAGGACACTTCCTTTTCTAGTGAAACAAGACTGTCACAATAAAGACATGGAAGGAACTTACAATATTCCTGAGAGAGGAAGAATACCATGCCCACCCCACAAAACAAGTCCAATCAATAAAAAAGGATTTTCCCAGTTGTTGACCATGGTACAGGTATGATGCCCTACTAATTTCTAAGGAGGGAGAGGCTATATTTGATTGGAAACACTTCAGGGCAGAGGCATGAGCTTAGGATCCTTTGGATTTGATAGTTTAACATAGAGACTTACTGAGAAGGACTTGCCTAGGTAACCATGTGGATAGAGCCCTAGAGGCAAAAGGCACGTGACAGTGGGCCCTTAAAGACCCACGCTCTTGTCTATGCTAAACTTCTTCAGCGGTGGCAAGTGCACTGAGCAAAGTTCTGACCTTGGAACCGTATTTTTCCAGGCTTTTCGAAGGGACGCAGCCTCTGAAGCCACAGGGAAGCGTTTCTACAAATGGTATCCTCAGGACAGACAAGGTAAGAGGAAAACAAAAGAAACAACAAAACAAGGAGTCAAATAAATCACCACACCCTGAATATCTGCACACTTATAAACATTCACTCTCAAGAAACTCATGCTTGAGACAGAAAAGTATGTTAATTTTGCTTTCACTGCTGGAAGTTCCAATAGGAATCGCCAGAGCCTCTTAGAAGTTCAGACTCAAGTTGGTATTTTAGAGTGGGAAACTGAGGTTGAGACTGATTAGCCTATGGGAAGAAAGATCACAAGGGAATGTGACTAGACCTTAGAAACAGTGGTTCTTTGGGAAGTGCCCATCCCCTGTTTCTTTGAATGAAGCACAAAGACTGGAGAAGGTGAAGTAAAGCCCTAGATCTGAGGAGAAAAAAGTAGTGCTTGGCTTTGCACAGGTGATATACCAAGTGGCCACAAGCCTGATGGGAAAACCGATTAACCAAAATGGCATCCAGGAGAGTCTTAGTTAAAGAGTACAAGGTCAAGCATACAAAGTCATGAACTGCCAGAGTAGTGTGGGAAGATAACCAAGGTTCGTGAGTACCCACCCCCCACCAAAGTTTCTGAATTGTTGGGCCCATTAGGGTACTATAAAAGAAATTATAGTTGGGATAATGAAGATGCAGACTGTTTACTTCTGATAATTAAAACTAGGTATGGGGACATGAACTTGGCCAGTAAAGGGAATGGAAATAGTGAGGGCCAGATGGAGATGATCTACACTTTGATGTAAATCAGAATAGTCAGAAAGTGGCATGAGGAGCAGGGGTCTTCCTTCTAATGTGGGGATGATATATAACTCCATCCTGGATTTAGATAACTCAGAGAAATTAAGAAGAACCATGTCTGTGTATATTTGTGTGTGTCTGGTGATGGTATGTGTGGGAGGTGGAATTCTAAGAGACTTATTGTTAAAAAAAGAAGTTATTTACCGTATATTGGTAGAGTTGAGCATTTTTGACATCTACAAAATTGGGATCTCAAGAACACTAATTGCAGTTACAAAGTTATATTTCACATCTATTTATATGTTTATATTTGATTTTGTGTACTGTTTTCACTATATACTTCATAACTACTGAAAGAAATTGAAACATGGGAGTTCAATAAATTATAATTTGCCCTATATCTGCGTAAAGAGTCATATTTATGAAATACCATGTTGCTGCCAGGTTTAGGCTAAATAATTTCATATTAATCTTTTATACTCTTTAAAAATTTTTTACTGAAGCATAGTTGAAACATAATGTTATGTTAATTTCAGGTGTAGTACATAGTGATTCAGCAAGCCTATATGTTAGGCTGTGCTTACAATTATAGCTACCATCTGTCATCTTTCAATGCCATTACAATAGCATTGGTTATATTCCCTATGCTGTACTTCTTATCCCCATGACTTATTCATTCCATAACTGTGAACCTGTGTCTCCCATTCTCTTTCACCCATTTAGTCCACCCTCCATGCTCCTTCTTTCTGGCAACAGTTTTGATGGGTCAGTTTCTGCTTTTTGTTCATTTTGTGTTTTAGATTTTGCATTTAAGTGAAATCAATGTTGTTGGTCTTTGATTTATTTCACTTAGCATAATACCTTCTGCATCCATTTATGTTTCATAAATGGCAAGATCTTTTTTATGGCTGAATTATATTCCATTGTGTGTGTGTCTGTGTGTATACACCACCTTTTCTTAGTCATTCATCTATCAATGGATATATGGGTTGTTTTCAGATCTTGGTTATTGTAAAGAATGCTCAATAAACATAGAGGCACATACATCTTTTTGCATTACTCTTTTAGTTTTCTTTGGATAAATACCCAATTGTGGAATTACTAAATTGTATTTGGGGAACTTCCACACTGTTCCACAGTGGCTTTGCCAATTTCCGTTCTCATCAACAGTGCAAAAGGGTTCTTAATGCCACATTCTCACCCACACTTGTTATTTCTTATCTTTTTGACTCTAACTATTCTGATAGGTGTGAGGGGATATCTCATTGTGGTTTAGATTTACATTTCTCCGATGATAAGTGACATTGAACATCTTTTCATGCATCTGTTGGACATTTGTATGCCTTCTTTGGAAAAATGTCCATTCAGATCCTCTGCCTTTTATTTTTTATAAACATATATTTTTATCCCCAGGGGTACAGGTCTGTGAACCGCCAGGTTTACACACTTCACAGCACTCACCATAGCACATACCCTCCCCAGTGTCCATAATCCCACCCCCCTCCCAACCCCCCCTCCCCCTATCAACCCTCTGTTTTGTGAGATTAAGAGTCACTTATGGTTTGTCTCCCTCCCAGTTCCATCTTGTTTCATTTACTCTTCTCCTACCCCCTTAACCCTGCATGTTGCATCTCCTCTCCCTCATATCAGGGAGATCATATGATAGTTGTCTTTCTCTGATTGACTTATTTCGCTAAGCATGATACCCTCTAGTTCCATCCATGTCATCGCAAATAGCAAGATTTCATTTCTTTTGATGGCTGCATAGTATTCCATTGTGTATATATACCACATCTTCTTTATCCATTCATCTGTTGATGGACATCTAGGTTCTTTCCATAGTTTGGCTATTGTAGACATTGCTGCTATAAACATTCAGGTGCACGTGCCCCTTTGGATCACTACGTTTGTATCTTTAGGGTAAATACCCAGCAGTGCAATTGCTGGGTCATAGGGTAGTTCTATTTTCAATATTTTGAGGAACCTCCATGCTGTTTTCCAGAGTGGTTGCACCAGCTTGCATTCCCACCAACAGTGTAGGAGGGTTCCCCTTTCTCCGCATCCTCGCCAGCATCTGTCATTTCCTGAGATCCTCTGCCATTTTTAATTGGATATTTTTCTTGGTATTGAGTTGAATAAGTTAATTCTATATTTTGGATATTAACATTTTATTGAATATATCATTTGTAAATATGTTCTCACATTCAGTAGATTGTCTTTTTGTGTTGATGGTTTCCTTTGCTATGCAAAAGCTTTTTAGAGTAATCCCAATACTTTATTTTTGCTTTTATTTTCCTTGCCTCAGGAGATACATCCACAAAAATGTTACTGCCTCTCTTTTCTTTTATGACTTTTATGGTTTCAGGACTCACATTTAGGTTTTTTATCCATTTTCAGTTAATTTTTGTGTTTGGTATGAGAAAGTGGTACAGTTTTTTTCTTTTGCATGTAGCTGTCCACTTTTCCCACTACCATTTTTTGAAAGGACTATCTTTTTCCCATTGTATATTTTTGTCTCCTCTGTTACAATCATGTTTCAGTAATCTATTTTCGCCAGTACCATACTGTTTTTATTACTATAGCTTTGTAGTTTATCTTGAACTCTGGGATTGATACCTCTAGCTTTGTTGTTCTTTTTCAAGATTACTTTGGCCAGCCATTAGGTTTTTTTTTTTTTTTTTAAGATTTTATTTATTTGACAGAGATCACAAGTAGACAGAGAGGCAGGCAGAGAGAGAGAGAGGGAAGCAGGCTCCCTGCCGAGCAGAGAGCCCGACGCGGGACTCGATCCCACGACCCTGAGATCACGACCCGAGCCAAAGGCAGCAGCTTAACCCACTGAGCCACCCAGGCACCCCCAGCCATTAGGTTTGGATGATACTATAAAAATAAGTGATTTTGAGTTATAGATAATGAAATGCTTTATATAGTCATGTAATTAGCTCATACTAATTCTATTAGTACTAATTACAAAAGATGGCTGAAATATAACATTCCCTATACTGTTTCCTATCAACTCTTTATCTTTTGACCACAAGCCCAGTTTTGTATCTATAGCATATTAAGCATATTTTCTAAATTCAGTCAATGCTCGAGTAAAGTTTAAAATATTATATAATACTGTAGGATTTTCTTGGGAAAAAAATAAAATTTAAGAGATTGATATTTTGAAAAATGGAATCAGGGTAGGTTTTCTCATATTATACATATTACTTATGATAAAGTATGGATAGTTTTATATTGTATAGCTGAATTATTTATATTGTTGAGATTCATGATTTTACTTTAAACTGTTTCTGTTTCTGCTTGGTACAAAACTCTTATTTTACATTAAGGAAATTGTGATATGACTTATGTGATTATTTTTTTCTATTCAGGAATAAGAAACATTTGGTGGTAACAATATAAAATAATTGGAAATGTACCCATAAGAGGATATAGGTCTAGCTTGCTCTTCTCCTTACAGCTAAAACATTGATTTGAATGCTCTTTTTGAAATTTTTAATCTATTTTTTCAGTCTTAATATTTTCTTTGCTCAAGTTCTGCATAAATGAGTATATGGAATACTTTTGTCTTATTTACATAGTCTTAGATCAGATCTATTAGACTAATTCTCAAGTTTTCAAAGTTATTTTTTAAAACATGTCAGTATTAAGGCTTAAATCAGTATGTTCAAATACTAGGAGAAGAGTAATTTAATAGACATACTTTATATCTAGAAATGTACTCATAATCAAGACTCTGTACTCCTTGTTTTTAAAAAATTGTCTAATCTTTATTCATCAGGCTGGAGTGAGGGGCCACAGCAGGCATAGTTCAATGGAGCAGAGTGAGTCAAATTTGAAAAAAATAAGGTCAGTACTAGTGCAGTAATGTTTAATGTCAGATCTTAAAGGTGAATGAATATAGGACAATCAATAATACATAAAATAAGTGATAGGGAATTAAGTTGATCAGAAATTTTAAGAGCTCAAAGGAAAAGGGAAAATATCAGGCCATTCTATTTTGAAGTAATGGTCCATGTCAACCAGGTGATAGGTAGATTTTGGATAGAAGAAATATTTGGGAAAGGAGTCTTTAAAAGCATATATATATATATATATATATATATATATATATATCCCTAGATTCTATACCAATAATGATGACTATTTAAAAATGTTCATGTTACTATTCTGGCCTTGTGAATTGTGTTTCTGTTTTCTCAAGTTAAAAACTTTAATTCTGCATTTTCCTTTGCAAAATTATCTAGAATTACAAAAGTTGATAATATAGGAATTGGGAGTATTTAGTCCATTTCTCATAGGTAAGTTACAGTGTGTTGCCCTGATTATTCTGTGCCCAGCTATTTGAAACTGAGTCAAAAAGTTAGCTCATGGTCACTCATCAGTTTTTTGTTTTGGAATAGCAAAATCTTCTAAGCTCTTCAATCATAAGATTGCCAAGAATTAGATTATTGGAGACAATTAGAAAATATGCTCTGAGTTGCTGAGCCTAATTGAGATTACATAAAACAAGGACAGCAATGTATTTATTCTATTTATTCAGTAAGCCCACTGATATTTTTAGTGACCACAGTATGTCACTAATTATATATTTTGGGATATTCATAGTATGTTTAATTAGTACCCAAGTATTTCATGCAAACACAGCTAGAAAATTTAATAGAACCTCTTTCAAAAATGAAAACAGGACTTTTTATTGAAAACATAAGTCTAATTTATATGACTAGTCAGTGTTTTATGATTTTCCCTATTTAAAGTAAATTTTTGATTAAGATATATTCAAATCCCCATAAAATATGATTTATATTTCTTCATGGACTGCTCTTTGCTGGTATTTACAACAAAGTTCATTTCTTCAGCAAATGGTAAATAATAGGATGTAAGCACATAGCAACCCAGGAAGATGCTTTACATTAATTTTTTAATACGAGGAAGATGTTTTCCTCAGTGGCCAAACTACTTCTGGTATCATAGTGGTGCTTTCAGATCTCAGATGCAGTGTGGTGAAATTTATTCTTTGGTCCATCCATTTATTTCATTATTCAGTGTTAATTGAGTAGCAATAAGCATTGAAGAAATTGTAACATTGATATTATGAAAACAAATAAGAGAAGGCATATTGTTCCAAGGAGTTTAGAATATAGTAGAGTGGGTTATCATGAAAGATTTTATATGGATTAACATATTCCTTATAATAATTCAAAATAGGGAACCTTTTAAATGTGATCTTCACTTTACAGAGGAGGAAGAATGAGTCACAAAACAAAATGATTAGCTTAAAGGCACACAACTAATCAATATCAGAGTTAATATTTAAAACTAGTTAGTTTAGCTCTAGTGCCTGGGCTGTAACTCCCTACATAAGAAAAAATGCACAGGAAATGTTGGAGCACAGAGAAAATCCTCACCAATCAGGTTCAAGAAAATCTTTACAGTAGAGCTTACATTTAGTTTTGATGAAGAAATAGGAAGAACTCCCTGAATAGTAGGGACTATTCTGTGTGATAGTTTGAGGAATAAAGTTTGTGTGTTTTTGTGGACGTGTTCATTCATGGGAATAGAGCTAGGATTTTAGGGCAAGCATCAAGACTTGATGGATCTAGGATAATAATCAGAAACATCTGAACTTTATTCTAGAAGCTAAGGGTAAGTACTGAAATATTTTACGGGCAGAAAGCAAAACAATGATAATAATTGCCTTTTAGAAAGTTCATCCTGGCCACTGTGAGGTAGATGAAGAGCAATTGAAGGAAACCATGAAAAGGTTGGTGAAAACCCAAACATAAGTATTGACAGTGGGAGAAAAAGAAGACAATATTTTTAGTCTATTTTAGTATTTTTAGTCTATTTTTAGTATTTTAAATGGCTGTCATTTAATAAGCATTTTTGTGTGCTAGGCATTTTATGTGTAACCTAATTCCTAAGCAGTTCTAGGAGACAGATTTTATTACTGATGTTTTATATTGAGGTCATAAGGGCTTAGTGAGGTTAAAAAGCTCACTCAAGGTTTAAAGCTAGTCAGTGATAGATTTGAGATTTACATCCATGGTTTATATTCTTTCTAGTCTATGATGTTAGTTGTTAATCTTTAAGGACAAAACTGCGGATTTCAAAGCAAAGTGGTAGTAGGATGGTAAATTAGAAATCTGAATTTATATTAACACTCATGCTTTTGGTATTGCTGTGAATTTTGGCATCATTTCACCAAAATGTGAAAAAATGAAATTCTAATACAATTTTCTCAAAAAGATTTCTAATTGCTGCATTCATTTACTATCTCTTACTCCTTAAACTCTAATTTGGCATCAGGCACTTCATTTGGTATAAGATCAGCAATCATCTTCCTGTCTCTAAATCCAAAGAATGCTTTTAGTGTTCTTCTTAGTCTGCTTTTCAGTAACATACATCTCTATTTTCTAATTTCTTACACTGACACATTCTCACCATTTGAATTTATCACAACAATGTCATTGATTCCTTCTTACTTCACTGTATCTTTGTCAAGCTCATCCCAGTGGGCTATTAAATATTGGAATTGGTTAAGCTTAGTGATAGTATCTCTTGTATTCAAATCTCTTCTGTTTTCTTTCACTTTTAGGACTTCTATTATTAGTACCTATTCAGAGATAACATGCACTTAGCCAGGTCCCTTCTTTAATATACCTCCTTAGCAATCTCAAAAGCGCCTCAAATTTAGGAGTCAAGCAAACAAACAAACAAAAAATAATGATATTCTCCTTCAATTATGTTTTTTTTCTCAGCTTTCCTGCTCTCTATTAATAGCACCATAATTCATTTAGTTTCATACGAATTTAGCAGTCATCTTGGACATAGCTTTCTTCCTTCCCTTCCATATATAAAGCATCACCACATCCTGTCAATTGCACTTCCTAAATATTTCTCTGATCATTTTTTTTCATATTCATGAAACACAATAGTCTCTGTTGTACTTAACGATATCATGGGATTCTCAATAGCCTACAAACTGGTCTCCCCAAACTTTTCTAAACTTTCCTTCAGTCCATTCTCCATACAACATTGGAAGGTGATCTGCCAAAGTATATTCTGATCATGTTCCTCCTTTGCTTAATACCCTTTTATGATACATATTGCTCTTAAGATAATGGCTGAAACTTAGCATGGCCCTCAGGACCTTTCATCATCCAACCTCTAATTCCTGCTCTAACTTCATCTTGTACCAGTATTCCTCTACTTTATCTCATCCAGTCTCACTGATTATCATCTGGTCCTTCATATTCACTATTTGTATATATTCTTCCTGTAGGTTGGAGCACTCTTTTTCCTCTTCTTAACTATAGCTTTGAAGTTCACATATCACTTTCTCTAGAAATTTTTCTCTACCTTATGTTATGTCCCTCTAGCCTTAGAGGTCTTTATCTGTTATGATTTTAGTTGTCCAACTGATAAATTAATATGTCAGTGGATTACATTTACAGATCTTGTTTTCTTGAACATATGATTGTTTGAAGCTAAAAAGTGTATTGGTTTTCTACTAAGATTGTCTGCTCTTTTAGAATGGAATTTTATACAAATTTATCAATACAAATGTGTGGGATAGTAGTTTGTTTGCATAGTTATATGTGCATATTTACGCTTAAAGATAATGCATTCAGATCTTGTTATATCTTATGGGTCAAGTCAGTGGCAGAAAAATATGACACATATTTTCCCTCTCATATTTGGGGAAGGATATGTTTTTGTCTAAGAGATTTGGAAAAGACTAACTTGTGCAACTGAAGAGGAAAAGACAAAAATGAAGTTGAAGTAATGAAAAGCAGAATAACTCCAATCTCATTCAATATGAAATAAAATATTTCAAGTCTGTAGGGCTACATATATGATTTATTACAATTATATTTAGGCTTGATTTGGTAGAGGGAGGCCTTCCTAGGTAGTAGTTCTTTCATGCCCTGACTCGTGACTTTGAATTGCCTAGCTAACTTCACAGAAATGCCCTAAACTTGCTCTCATTCTCTTTATTTAAAATAAGAAAAAAAAAAAGTTTTTCTTTGACTTGTAAAAAATTTTAGAAACAACAAACACAACTAGATATCTTCCTCAAAACTCAGAAACTAGGGGCACCTGGGTGGCTCAGTGGGTTAAAGCCTCTGCCTTCGCCTCAGGTCATGATCCCAGGGTACTGGGATCGAGCCCCGCGTCGGCCTCTCTGCTCAGCGGGAAGCCTGCTTCTCCCTCTCTCTCTCTGCCTGCCTCTCTGCCTACTCGTGATTTCTGTCTGTCAAATAAAGAATAAAATCTTAAAAAAAAAACAACAACTCAGAAACTAAATAAACTTTTAGTTGAGAATTTTTTTTTTAAATTAGGGGTATAAAAGATGATATGAATATGTGGAACTTTCAGCATCATGCAGAAAGAAATAAAATATTGCAGATAAATGTTTCATTCAAATTAATGTTATCTAAATGGCATGGATAATTTTCAGAGAAAACTTAGTTTGCTTTTCAATTAAAATTACAATATAGGTCAAACTCAGATGACAACGGACTCTTGTATCCTATCTGCTAAGCACATTTGAATTGTAATCAAATTCCAAAAGCTTTAACTTTGCAAGGATCCTGACTGCTACCCCAAATGGGTTTTCCTCAAACTATGGAGAATGTAACTTACATTAGGAAGGAACATGCAAGGCCTGAGACACCTAAGGTGAAGCACAATATATCTTGCCGGAGGTATCTGCTTACTTGTTGAAAATAAAATTGTATGCTAATAGAATATAGACATATTATGAAATAAAATGGAAGTCTACATGCATTTTTAAGATCAAACATCAATTTGAAAAAGTTTAGTATTTTAGGTCCTGGGTTTACCTTTTTACTCTCCTTTGATATCTCAATTTTTTGATGGAAAAGTTTAAGAAACCACAAATAGGCAATCTCCCAGATTTTTTTTTAACATTTAGTATATAATTTGTTTAAATATTTTTTTTTTAATTTTTTTTTTTTTTAATTTGACAGAGAGATCACAAGCAGGCAGAGAGGCAGGCAGAGAGAGAGGAGGAAGCAGGCTCCCTGAGAGAGCAGAGAGCCCGATGTGGGGCTCGATCCCAGGACTCCGAGATCACGACCTGAGCCGAAGGCAGCGGCTTAACCCACTGAGCCACCCAGCCGCCCCTGTTTAAATATTTTTAATAGAACAGCAAAAAGTATAAATATGGCTGTGGTGATTCACACTTTCTTAATTCATGACTCCTTCCTGATATAGTCAACTGAATGACATCTCTTCTTGTCAATGTATAGATTCACATTCTGAGTAAAGAGGGATGTGACATAGCAGAGAACATAGGTTGAGATCAGAGAGATCTGGCTCCAAATCTTCATTCCATTACTTCCCATCTTGGATAGTTACTTAACTTCTATGCCTCTTCCTTTGTCCATTAAATGGGAACAAACTTCCGGTATTTTCTATTATGATATAACAGAGACAGAGTATGTACTTTGTAAAGGAAAAGGCTATTGCTACACATGAGGTGGTCATCAGCCTAAATATTTGTTCTCTCTTTTCTGAGGGAATTGAAATCCTGTTGATAATAACCCCTGTATCTAATTCATTTATATATCCTTAAGCTATAAAATATTTATAAATTGTGTTCAGCACATTCTTTGAATTAGTCTCTGGTTATGTCAATTGTTTTTATTCCACCTTAAAGATTTTTTTTATATGATAAACATATACTTTTGATTTGATATGATCTCCATGAAAAGAAAAATTCTGCCTTAATTATTTTTAATGTGTCCTCACACTTAGCATTCTGTTATGGGCATCCTGGGTATGTGAACAGTACTTGTTGAATCTCCCTTTTAAATAGCCCCACATCCAATTTTACCATTTGGGTTAATGATTGTTTTGGAATAAATAATTATTAACCAAAATAGGTAAATTAGAGGTGGAGCTGTTTGAAGAGAGATTGAACAAGTATTCATTGCATAATCCAGGATGATCAAAACGGAATGCTAGGTGCAAAGATACATAAAGGCAACTAAGGCATAACTTATTCCTCATTCTCATCTTATTCAAATCCCACTTCAAGCTATAATTTGCTTCTTAACAGTGTTTCTCACATCCTTTCCAGTTCCATTGTTTTCCCTTTCCCCCAGCTGCTTACTGCCCAAGAATCACAACTTTGTAATTATTTTTATTTTACCTCCTTATTCTTTTCCCATTACATGGTTTTGCATTTCACTCACTTATCAATCTTTAGTAGCCTTATGGAGCAGGATTTTCTCTTAGTCCTCTATTTTACTCATCACTTCTGAGTCTCTCTTGGATATGTGTCTGCTCAGCAGAGCCAAAATTTCCTGTGGCTATTTTAAGATTAATGACAGTTGCACAAAGAGCCAGTTAACCCATAGCAGGCTCATGTTATTTGTGTTCTTTAACAAATTTATCATAAAGAAAATGCATTGATTTTTATAATATTTCTCTTTCAGTTTGTTCTGAAAAGGGGTATTTGTTATCTCTAACATTTGATGCATTCACTATAACATTTGTGAAATAAAAGTGATAAAATTTGGAGACCAAATAACCCCTGGAGATAAATGCTTTGTTTAGAACTACAGACAGTAAATTTACAAAAATGGGTATGTTTGGATATATTGTTTTGCACTTATGATTTTTTTCTTACTAGATTGAGAGTTTGTTACAAAAGGGTGGTTTTCACGAATGAATATACAGCCAGACAAAGAAATACATAGGATAGATGCTGAACACAAGAGCTTCTGTCCCTGTAGAATTTGGGTATGCCACCCTCTGGCACATGGACATGCTTTTTTGTTGTTGTTGTTTTGTGGTAAAATGCACCGAACATAAAATTTACCATCTTAACCATTTTTTTTAAGATTTTATTTATTTATTTGACAGAAAGAGATCACAAGTAGGCAGAGAAGCAGGCAGAGAGAGAGGAAGCTCCCTGCTGAGCAGAGAGCCCAATTCGGGGCTTGATCCCAGGACTCTGGGATCATGACCTGAGCCAAAGGCAGAGGCTTTAACCCACTGAGCCACCCAGGTGCCCCTACCATCTTAACCATTTAAAAATGCATAGTTTGGAGGTGTTAAATATATTTTCATTGTGCAAAGATTACCACCATCCATCTTTTAAAACAGAAACACTATACCCATTAAGCAATAACTCTCCATTATCCTCTCCCTCCAGACTCTGACAAGTACCATCGTGCTTTGTCTTTAAATACCTCTTATAAGTGGAATAATGGAGTGTTGGTCTTTTTTTGATTGACTTATTTCACTTAGCATAGCATCCTCAAGTTTCATTCATATTATAGCATATTGCAAAATTTCCTTTTAAGGCTACATAATATTCTATTGTAAGTATACACCAAATTTTGCTTATCCATTCATCTGTCAATGGAAACTTGGGTTGCTTCCATATAATTCTTTAAGACACTACTTTCAATTCTTTTGACCCAGAAGTGGGATTAATAGAGTATATGATAATTCTATTACTAATTTTTTTGAGGAGCTACCATAGTGTTTTCCATAGTAGCTGTACTATTTTTCATTTCCATCAATAGTGGTTCCAACTTTTCAACACTTACTGTTTTTTGTGATGTGATTGTAGGTGTAAGGTGGTAATTCATTGTACATTGTTTTAAAATGTTTTCTTCATTGTATTGAGAAATAATTGATATACATTAATGTGTAAGTTGAAGGCATACAGCATAATGGTTTGATTTATAATGTTGTGAAACAATTACAATGGGCTTAGTTAACATCTATCATCTCATACAGATAAAAATTTTTTTAAATGTGCTTTAGATTTACATTTCTTTATTGATTAGTGATGTTAAGCATCTTATAGGCTCATTTGTCAATTTGTATATCTGCTTTAGAGATATGTCTGTTTAAGTCCTTTGCCTATTTTTCAAGTGGTTTTGTTGTTGAGTAGATCTCTACACATCCTACATATGCACATTTAAAATTTTTTTCATGAAGTCCAATTTGTGTTATATTCAAGAATTAATCGCCAAATCCAATGTTGTAAAGCTGCTGTCCGTGTTTTCTTCTAAAAGTTGAATAGTTTTTAGTCTTAAATGTATGTTCTCAAACGATTTTGAGTTAATGTTTCTGTATTAGGTAAGGGTCCAACTTTATGCTTTGCCTCAATATCCAGTTTTTCCTAGCACCATTTGTTGAAAAGACTGAGTGGTTTGGGTACCCTTGTAAAAAATTATTCAACCATATATATGAGGGTTCATTTCTGGCCTCTCTTCTATTCCAGAGCCCTATATACCTGTCTTTATGCCAATACCAAAGTGTTTTGATTACTGTAGAATTGTAGTAGGGTTTGAAATCAGGAAGTCTGAGTATTCACATTTTGTTCTTCATCAAAAGTATTTTGGCAATTTGGATTCTCTTAAGATTTCTTACAAATTTGAAGATGTATTTTTCTACATCTGCAAAAAAGGTCATTGGGATTTTGGTTAAAAATATTGCTGATAATCCAATAACACGGGGTATATTTTGTATCCTGCTAGTTTTCAAAATTAATTTATTCTGACTTTTTTTTGTTTAGCTTTTTAGGACTTTCTACATATATAAGATCATACAAACTGTGGAGATAAATTTACCTCTTCCTTTCCAGTTTGAATGTCTTTTTTTTTTCTTGTCTAATTCCCCTATCTAGAACTTCCAGTACTATATTGAATTTAAGTGGTGAAAGTGGGCATTTTCGCTTCATTCCTGAACTTAAAAGTAAAGTGTTTCCGGGGCACCTGGGTGGCTTAGTGGGTTGAAGCCTCTGCATTCAGCTCAGGTCATGATCCCGGGGTCCTGGGATCGGGCCCTGCATCGGGCTCTCTGCTAAGCAGGGAGCCTGCTTCCCTTCCTCTCTCTCTGCCTGCCTCACTGCCAATTAAATAAATAAATTTAAAAAAAAAAGTAAAGTGTTTCCTCTAAGTATGTGTTCAACATGAGTTTTATATATGATTTTTATTATATTGAGACAGTTTCCTTCTATTCCTAGTTTATTAGGTATTTTTGTCATGAAAGTTGTTGGATTTTCACTTTTTCTTCTGCAATCGGGATAATTTTTTCCCTTTATTCTGTTGATATGGCATATTATATGGTCAATTTCCATATGTTGAAATATATTCTAGGAATAAATCCCATTCTATCATGGTGTTTAATCCTTTTAATATGCTGAACTCTGCTTGTTAGTATTTTTGTTGAATATTTTTGCATCTATGATTATAAAAGATATTGTTTTGTAGTGTGTTTTTTTCCTGTATCTTTGCCTGGCTTTCACATCAGGTTAATTTTGGTCTCATAGAATGAGTTAGAAAATGTTTTCTTGTGCTTGTTGGAAAAGTTTGGGAAGGATTGGAATTAGTTTTTTAAATATTTGGTAGAATTCACAAGTGAAGCCATCAAGTCCAGGGTTTTTCTTTGTTGGGAGATTTTTGATTACTGATTCAATATCCTTACTAATTATGTGTCTATTCAGATATTATATTTATGATTTCATCTTAACAGGATCTGTGTTTTGTTGGCATATAATATTCATAATAATCTCATATTCCCTTTTATTTATGTATTATGATTTTAATGGATTCCTTTCTCACATTGAGGTCTTTCATCCATTTTGCGTCTATTTTTGTGTGTGGTGTAAGGAAATGGTCCAGTTTCATTTTTCTGCATGTGGCTGTCCAATTTTCCCAACACCATTTGTTGAAGAGACTGTCTTTTTCCCACCTGACATTCTTTCCTGCTTTGTCAAAGATTAGTTGACCATAGAGTTGATGGTCTATTTCTGGGCTCTATTCTGTTCCATTGATCTATGTGTCTGTTTTAGTGCCAGTACCATACAGTCTTGATGATGACAGCTTTGTAATAGAACTTGAAGTCTAGAATTGTGATGCCACCAACTTTGCCTTTCTTTTTCAACATTCCTCTGGCTGTTCGAGGTCTTTTCTGGTTCCATATTCATTTTAGGATTATTTATTCCATTTCTTTAAAAAAATTGATGGTATTTTGATAGGGATTGCATTAAACATGTAGATTGCTTTAGGTAGCATAGACATTTTCACAATATTTGTTCTTCCAATTCATGAGCATGGAACATTTTTCCATTTCTTTGTGTCTTCCTCAGTTTCTTTCATGACTCCTTTATAGTTTTCTGAGTACAGGTTCTTTGCCTCTTTGGTAAGGTTTATTCCTAGGTATCTTATGGTTTTGGGTGCATATGTAAATGAGATTGACTCCTTCTCTTTCTCCTGTCTTGTTGTCGGTGTATAGAGATGCAATGGATTTCTGCACATTGATTTTATATCCTGACACTTCACTGAATTCCTGTACAAGTTCTAGCAGATTTGGAGTGGAGTCTTTTGGGTTTTCCACATAAATTATCATATCATCTACAGAGTGAGAGTTTGACGACTCCTTTGCCGATTTGGATGCCTTTAATTTCTTTTTGTTGTCTGATTGCTAAGGCTATGACTTCTAGTACTATGTGGAATAGCAGTGGCGATAATGGACATCCTGTATTATGATTTTAATAATTTAAGTCTTTATTACATCTATCTATAGGGTTGTCAATTTTGTTGATCATTTTTAAGAAGCAACTTTTGGTTTCAGTGATTTTTTTCCATTTTTCTATTCTCTTTTATTTCTGCTGTAATCTTTTTAGACTTTTTGCAAGCTTCTTTTTTTTTTTAAGATTTTATTTATTTATTTGACAGAGAGAGATCACAAGTAGACGGAGAGGAAGGCAGAGAGAGAGAGAGAGAGGGAAGCAGGCTTCTTGCTGAGCAGAGAGCCCGATGTGGGACTTGATCCCAGGACCCTGAGATCATGACCTGAGCCGAAGGCAGCGGCTTAACCCACTGAGCCACCCAGGCGCCCTGCAAGCTTCTTTTTAAATATATTTATAGCTATAAAAAATTTACCATGTCTTCATTGAGAATTTGCAAGCTTTTGACGGATTTCCAAAATTGTTATATAAAACATATTCTTGATAGTGGATTATTGTCAAGATTGGGGGACAGATTACTGATGCTACAAATTCTGCCAACTTTTGGTATCAGGCTAATGCTTGCCTCACAAAATGAGCTTAGAAGTGTTCCCTCCTCCTCCACTTTTTGAGGAGTGTGAGAAGGATTGGTATTTTTCTCTGGATGTTTGGAAGAATTCACCAGTGAAGACATCTGATCCTAGATGTTGTACCTGTAATCAAACAGCCACATGCAAAAGAATGAAATTAAACAATAATCTTACACTGTACACAAAAACCAATTCAAACAGATAAAGACTTCAGGCAATACTTGAATCCACAAAACTCCTAAAAGAAAATATAGGCAGTAAGACTTTTTACGTGGGTCTTAGTCATGAATTTTTGGACTTGACATTTTAGAACCAAAGATAGCAAAAAGGAAAATAAACAAATGAGACTACATCAATTTAAAAAGCTTCTGCAAAGCAAAGGAAAACATCCATCTCCACCTATGGAATGGGAGAAAATGTTTGCAAATGATATATCTAAAATATTAATATGAAAAGCAAACTCAGAACTCATACAATTCAATAGCAAAAGTCTAACAGTCTGGTTTTAAAAAAATAGACAAAGTGTCCGAACATTTTCCCAAAGAAGACAAAGATATCTAACAAGTACACGAAAATATCTTCAATATCACCAATCATTAGGGAAATGTAAACCAAAACCTCAGTGAGATATCACCAGTCTGAATGGTGAGTATCAAAAAGACAAGAAATAACAAGTATTGGCAAGGATGTGGAGAAAAAGAAACACTTACGCACTGCTAGTGGGGATGTAAATTGTTACAGCCACAATGGAAAGAGTATGAGGTTCTACAGAAAAGTAAAAAATAGAATAACCAGATGATCCAGCAATTCCACTTCTTAGTGTTTTCATTGTCTTCACATAAATACTAACTCAAAAATATATATGCATATCTATGTTCATTGCAGTATTATTTACAACTACCAAGATATGGAAGCCATCTAAATATCCAGTGATGGATGAATGGCTAAGGAAAACATGCTATATACATATACACACATATATGTACATATACATACATATACACACACCCATACACAAAATGGACTATATTTAGCTATGAAAAAGAAGGAAATCTTGCCAATTGTGACCACAAGGATGGACCTTGAGGGCAATAGACTAAGTGAAATAATTCAAAGAAAGATCTTCACTCATATGCAGAATCTAACAACAAAAACAAAAAGTTGTACAGAAAACAGAATTGTAGGATTGGAGGATGTAGAAGTCAAAGGGTATAAACTTCCAATTATAAAATAAATGTCATGGGGATGTAACATATAGTATGCTGTGTAGTTAATATTAACTTTTGCCTATTTGAAAGTTGCTAGGAGAATAGATCCTAAAAGTTCTCATCACAAGAAAAAAACCTACATTAGTGATGGATGTTAACTGGACTTACTGTAATCATTTGCAATATAAACAATATCAAATCATTATGTTGTATACCCAAAATTAATATAATTAATATGTCAATTATATCTCAAAAAGATAAAGTTGATTATTTTTAGTTTTTTTGTCCATGGATGGGTTCTTGATACTTGATACTGGTACTTTAGCCAGGACAGTGTTTCAAGGTAGAGGATGATTCTATTTATGACACTATTTTACATTCTACAACAAACCAGCAAATATTCCTTCAGTCACTGTGACAATCATAAAACCCTGCTATATTTGCAGTCACTTTCCTAGTTTAAGACCATTCCTTTTAATGAAAGAGGATGGTTATAAGGGTAGCTAAAAAAAAAAATCTTGTTTTGAAAACGATAAAGAATACATTTTAGAAGAATTGAAGAATAAAGGAAAAATAGATGAACTTCATAGGAAACTTCATATTAATGCCAATGAATTCTATTTAAAAAAATAACAAAATTTACATGTTTTAAAAACACATACCCAGATATAATTTCTTTTTAAAAGAACACTAGAAAGACATATGTTTTAATGATTACTAGGCTAGAAAAGTTAATGGTAACTCGAAGAGATCCAACACAATCAGAAAAAGGAGATCTCATGGGAAGCCTGGAATTAATAACCTAGAGAACCAAGATAAAAAAAACGTATCATTTATCCTTCCAGTTGCACATAGAAGATTAACAAAAAAGCCAATTGGGAAACCACTGTTTAAAGATTGGGACAACTATAGAATAAAATTGCATGTAATTTGGACAGCTTAAATACTGAAATAATTATTGAGTAAATTTCAAGTTGATTCCGTTATTAAAATGCAGATGTTGCTTGTGTCCTGGGGAAGGTACTTAAGAAATATATGGAATTAGGAATCTAAGAGAAGTTAAAGGGGTATGATATAAAACTAAAGGGAAAAAGGGAAGGCCACAATTAGTAGAAACAAATCACAGGCTGGATATTGGAACAAGGGAATTTCCTCTAGATGGAATAACTCTACTCAGGAGAAGTAAGATCTTTTTGAACAATAAGTGGTAGTTCATGGCCAGACCGCTGTGTGACAAATGCATAAGAAATAAAACAAAAATTTTAACATGATAAAAGAACCCTTAAGCACTGAAGAGGCCTATAACCCAGTTTAATGATATAAATGGTAGTGGCCTTTGTTGTTCTTTGTATTTCTGATGTGTTTACTCAGAGCAGATGGTGCTTATCTCCGAATTTTAAGCACACATCTCTAAAGACAAGGGAAACACTGGGGAGCTGTGTTCACATTTTATATATTATGTGTTTTGCTTGCTAATGGTTCAGTAGTTAACCAAGATAACTTAAACCAAATCTGAGTTATCAATCTTCTAACTTTGCTCAAAATGAATACTCTCAGCTAATGCATAACTCTTATGTTTTAAATCCTTTACTTTTGCCAGTTCTATATAGTTACATTTGGAGATGTACCCTGGAATGCTAATACTAGCATGTTTAAGTTTCTAGATAGGGAGCAAGAATATGAATAATAGAAACCCAAAAAGTAAACACTCTTTCCAAGGGCAGAAAAAATGTAGAATAAATTTGATGGAAAACAGGGGCCTTGAGAAATTGAAGATAGTCATGAATGATTGGATGGGTTAGAACACCAGTTAGGTGGAGGAAATCACTGGGGTTATTCATAGTACAAAGCTATGAACATTGCCAACGGAATTATCTGTTATAAATGCAAATTACTCCACTCTCAGGAGAAATCAGAAATTAAGCCTAATTATATAACAGATAAACCTGATTCAAGAGAGAGCAGAGTATGGGGCAGCTGGATGGCTTGGTAGATTGAGTGCCTGACTGTTGATTTTGGCTGAGTTCATGATCTCAGGGTCCTGAGATTGGGACCCATATTGGGTTCCATACTCAGTGGGGAGTCTGCTTGAGTTTCTCTCTCCTTCTTCTTCTGCCCCCCCACACTCTCCCTCCCCCTTTCTCCCTAAAATAAATCTTAAAAAAAAAAAGAGAGAGAGAGAGAGCATAGTCCTATGGTTCTGGAACTTTGCTTGGTCAGGGGTATCTATCTCATACTCAGAGGATGGGGAACAAATAGGACAGATGGGACTTCATTATTGATACTCGGGTTTTGTTTTCCACTGTTTAAGGCATCCTTCCTTTTAAGATTGAAAAATCTGAGAGATTGTGAATTCTGGGACTATCCACTTCAAAGCAATCACTTTAAATTTGATTGTGGAATAAGTACATTTATGAGATCATCTTAGCCTAATGAGTGTTACGAGTCTGAATTAAGAATTATCATAGGGGCGCCTGGGTGGCTCAGTGGGTTAAAGCCGCTGCCTTCAGCTCAGGTCATGATCCCAGGGTCCTGGGATCGAGCCCTGCATCGGGCTCTGCTCAGCGGGGAGCCTGCTTCCCTTCCTCTCTCTCTCTGCCTGCCTCTCTGCCTACTTGTGATCTCTGTCTGTCAAATAAATAAATAAAATCTTTAAAAAAAAAAAAGAATTATCATAGTTTTGAGCAATAGACAAACTGACAGAAGTTGAATTATGTCATATCCATTCTCCTGTGGATCCACAATTATTAAATCTCCGGGCAGTTAGGAGAGATTTCAGATGAATACCATCTGAAAAAATGCTGAGTCTGGGCTCCATATTTAGGTAGTTGGTAAACACCCATATGGTTGGAACTTCTAGGAGGTCCTCTAATAAACCAAAATCAGTATAGTACACCTTAAGAATTAATAATTAAAGTATATATTAAGAAAAAGACTGCTATGCCTTGCTTCTCTACTATATATTGACTCAATCTGTCTATACAAAAACTAGATTGAACAGTAGAGACTTATGGTCAATTTTAGGTAGGGTAATCATAAATCCCAGTTTGCCTGGACTATCTTGTTTTATTTATGTTGTTTCCATATGACTATAACTATAGCCATGTTTTACTTTTAGAAGGGTCCCTCTCTGGGAAAAAGATCATATAATTACCACATAATTATAGAGGATATAAAGCAAATATCAAACATAATTTCCTCCATGGTAGCTGGAGACTTTTATAAAGGAACTTTATAAAAATGTTAGATTTTTATAAATGAGGAAAAGATTTAGATTTAGAAAATAAAATTTGTATGGCAGTACAAAATCACACTTTGGGGCAATTGCATGTACCCCTGAAAGAGATATACAATGGTTGTACTTGATATTGGCCAAATTTTCTTATGCATGTCAGGAAAATCTCAATAGATTTTGGAGAAGACCATCAAGGATAAATTTTTTTTATTAATGCCCATATTGAAGGATAAAGATTAAAAAAATGGAACTTAAACTTAGGTACTTAAAGATGGTTCTCTGAAAGTAAATGGGAAAGAGGCAAGTGATATCTGAGAATTAACTCTCCTGGAGGAAAAAAAGACCAGGACAGAGCGAAGTTAATTAGGTCACTACTTAAGGCAGTAGTGAAATATCTACCACTATTTCTGTTTTTACTAGATTCTGTGAGGAATTTAAACACAACACAGTGAAATAACTCTGCCTAAAGACCCAGGTTATATATGATACTAAGATTGGACAATCCATTGTAGAATAATGGAAGGCAGTTTTCTTGGACAAGTGTATATACTTTTTAGAACCAAAATATGCCTCAGCTGAGATAGACATCCTGATGTTTATTTCTTTAGATGCAGAGGATGTTATAGAAAAGTCCTTTGGATAGGCCTTTAAGCTATCTTCTCTCACAGTTAGAAACAAAATGGAAATTCTGTCCTCTTTCTATATCTGAATTGGTTTTAAGTTTAAAAGGAGGGAAATTGGCATACTTACTATACCCCCTCAAATACAACATTGACCCACATGTATTTTTTTTTAAATCCTTGTCTCTAGAATATTTGTCCTTGCAGCCACAGTGCCTAGTGTAGGACTGGGAATACAGAACTGCTTATTGGAATACTGCATTTGTTTCACTACATTTTAATTTATTTTAATCCTTCTAATAGCTTTCTAGAGGAAAAGCCTCTTTTAACAAAATGGCAAACTGGTTTCATAAGTTAAGTGACAGAATTAAATCCATGTCTTCTCCCAATTTTTAATCCCTCTTCTCCATGCCAGGCTCTGTCTCCACAGAGAAAGGAAGCACAATAATCACTTGCTAAATAACCCAGCAATGGGAAAGTTTTGTTTTTTTTTTTTTTAAGTTTTTATTTTAATTCCATTTAGTTAATATATGGTGTTATATTAGTTTCAGGTGTGTATTTTGGAAAGTCTTAAACACCAGATTAAGAAGTCTGAAATTACGTTGATTCTTTATTAAGAGTCACTGAGGTAAATCACATAACATAAAATTTAGTATATTAAAGTTTAGAGGCCATTTGGAAGGCTGATGCATACTGTTCTGGTGCATGAGGTTATAGGGAACCTGAATTAGGTTGGTGACAATAGAAATGGAAAATGATGAGAGTTCTAAGATATTTTTAATTAAATATTAAAATATTGTCTGTGTATTAATTTTAGTTTGGATTTACATTCTTTGTTACCAAGAAATCCATCCAAATAATTATACAGTCCCAGATTGCCCATAAAACACCTAACAGATGCCAGTAAGTGATCCATTTACTCACTAGAAATCTAGAGTGAAACCATGGAGTAATGTCAGTTCTCAAAGGCAAGCTTAGTGCTCCCATTTCTAAAATAGTGCCAAGATTATAGTTTAACAGCGATTTAAAATTAACATGAACCATTAATCTTCTTTCTCCATAAGGCACCACTTTGGTTTTGCCACTCCTCTGCTAGAAAGCCATCCAAGGTCCCTCTTATCTTCCAAAACCCATAATTGTTTATCATAATGTGGGCCCAACTGACTTTTTATACCTATTAATTCTAGTCCCTTTTACAAAGTTGATAAAACTAACGAAAAAAGAAAGGGATCATCATATTATATTGTATGCCTAACTTCTATCTTTATATCTTTTCTAATAGGTATCCCATTTTTAGTCCTACATCTGAAGTGAATGTGCCCAGGTTTCAATCTCCATGACCTTGAGCAAGGTACTAGGATTTCCTTGTGCCTTGATTTCTTTTTCATTTTTTTTAATGTGTAAGAATTAAATAGGTGATAAATAGTGAGACACAATAATGTCTGACATATTAGGCATTCAAATATTATCTATTATCAGTATTATTGAGTGGTAGGTCTGATCCAAAAAGTAGTATTTCTTAAAGTACAGAAACTACAGTTTTTCTTTGAGTGTTTTGTAAGTGAATTAACTAAGTTATTGCTGATAGCATATCTTTCTATGTGAGGTGTCTGAAACAAGAGACACACACATGGGTAATTTAGTCTTAGAGCAGCTAAAGATATTAACCCTGATTTCTGTAAGCAACACGTCAGTGAGTCAGAGGGAATTCCATTCTAACAGCTATTTAAGGTATGTAATGGAGAAGATAATTCTAACTCTTGAGGTCTTTATTCCTGTTATACGAGGAAGCTTAAAGACACATCCTAGCTGACATAAATTTACTCCTGCTGACTTGACAATTTCATATTAGAAATGAAATTCAGTAGCTCAGACTAATTTTTTAACACTAAAGATAGTAACTAAACCAGTAGATAGATTAAGTAGTCTGATAAAATAAAGATCCTTAAGAATAATCCATTGAATATAATAGATATATCTTGAGCAGAAAGATTGCTAACTGGGCAGTGAGGTATTTTATAAATTATCTACTGGAATGTAACCTTCTCATTTCAAGTTAAAAAAAAAAAAAAGCTTGCTGTTTTGACTTTTAACTATTGAGAACAAACTGGTGGTTGCCAGTGGGGAGGTAGGTGGGAGGATGATGAAATAGCCAATGGGGATTCAGGAGTGCACTTATCATGAGACACACTGGATGATGTATGGAATTGTTGAATCATTGTATTTTACACCTGAAATTAATAACACTGTATGTTGACTGTACTGGAATTAAAATTTTAAAAATACAAAAAGTTTTTTAAAATCTTGCTATTTCATGTTAGTTTAATGTCTGTCTTCTTATTATACAACATTAGATCTGTTTAATGCCAACTAGTATGACCTAACTCATATTTTCTTATTCTAATTGTGAGCTATAAACAAAATTATATTATTTAAAGAGGTTAAGTGCTATGCAGTCATTCGTAAGAGACCTAATTTTAGTCAATAAGTTAATTCTACATAAGCAAATATTTGCATTCTGAGATTAACTTGGCAGACAATACATGTGAACATCTTTAGAATTGTAGCAAAAGATGGTTATTTGGTGCACTGGGAGACTATTTTTAAAAGAATGAGTATTTTTGAAAAAATAAAATATCTATTTATGATAAGTGGTTTGAAAATACAGAAAGATAATCTAGGTGCCAACTGAGATCCTCCCTCTTGGGACACTTTCAACTACAGAAAGGCAATAAAAATATAGTAGGCTGGTTGACAATCACAAAGCTTTGAGAGACAACCAAGAGCAATAAGGTTCATCTCCTACATGAGGCCATTCTTTCAAGATTGGGAGATGTGGCTTTTTTTTTTTTTTTTTCTAATGCATAGAAATTAACACAGTCCAAAAAAAAAAGGTGAAGAAACAGAGGAATATGTTTCAGATGAAAAAGGATGATAAAACCTCAGAGAAAGAACTTAATGAAGATAAGTGTTAAAAACAGTGGTCTCGGGAAAATAATGGAAGAATAAGTGAAAACTTAAAGAGAAAATTTTAAAGTATGAAATAGTCACAGAGTTGAAGAATACAACTGAACTAAAAATACAGTACAGTTCAACAGCAGACTGAATGAAGAAGAAAAAAATCAGTGAATTCAAAGACAGTGCAGTGGAATTCACCCAATTAAGAGCAGCAAAAAGAAAAAGGAATGAAGAAGTGAAGATAGCATAAGGAATTTATTAGACAACCTCAAGCAAACTCCCATTTACATTATAGGGGTCAGAGGTGGAGAAAAAAGAAATCAGGGAGAAAATTTACTTGTAGAAAAAATGGCTGGAAAAAAAATGGCTGAAATGAACCCAAAGACACCCATTATACTTATAAACAAAGAAGCTTAATAAGTTTTTTGTCTTGTAACTTTTATAAAGAAGGGAACCCCCATAAGACTATCAGATTATTCAGCAGAAAGTCTGCAAGCCAAAAAATCGACAAAATGTATCGAAATGGCTGAAAAACAAAACTTCTGCCCAACAAAATATTCTAATCAGCAAAACTCTCCATCAGAATTGAAGGAGGGGGCACCTGGGTGGCTCAGTGGGTTGAAGCCTCTGCCTTCGGCTCCGGTCATGGTCTCAGGGTCCTGGGATTGAGCCCCGCATCAGCTCTCCGCTCGGCGGGGAGCCTGCTTCCCTTCCTCTCTCTCTCTGCCTGCCTCTCTGCCTACTTATGATCTCTGTCAAATAAATAAAATCTTAAAAAAAAAAAAGAATTGAAGGAGAGAGAAATAGTTGTCTAGGAAACAAAAGCTCAAATTGTTCTTTACCACTAGACTGGCATTGTTAGAAATGTTAAAGGGACTTCTTTGAGCTGAAATAAAGGGACAATACTTAGTAACAGGAAAACATATGAAAATATAACTCTCACTGGTAAAGAAAAAATATATGGTGAAATTCAGAATAATCTAATGTAAACATGGTACATTAATCACTTATAAAGCTAATATGAGTCAAAAAGTAAAAATAATAACTACATAGTTAAGGGATATACAAGATAAAACATGTAAATTATGTCATCAAAAATGTAAACATTAGCATATAATCAATCTTAACTTGTTAGAAACAAAACACAGGCTGTTCTAAGTTGTTTATGTAAGCCTCACGGTGCACACAAAGCAAAAATTTATAGTAGATACACAAAAGTTTTTTTTTAAATTATTTGGATTAACACATATGTATTATTTGCCCCAGGGGTACAGGTTTGTGAATCGTCAGGCTTACACACTTCACAGCACTCACCATATCATATACCCTCCCCAAAGTCAAAGGAGTCTAAGCATACCACTACAGAAAATCATCATCACAAAGGAAGAGAGCAGGGATGAAAGGAACAAAGAAACTACACAAGAGCCAGAAAACAATAGGAAAATGGCATTAAGTCTGTACCTACCAGTAATCACTTTAAATGTATTATGTTCTCCAGTCAAAAGGCAAAGAGTAGCTGAATGGATTTAAAACACAACCCATTTATAACCTGCCTAAAAGAGACTGATTTCAGATGTAAAGATACACACAGAATGAAACTGAAGGATAGAAAATTATTTTCTATGTAAATGAAAACCAAAAGAGAGCTGGAGTCACCATACTAATATCAGACAAAATAGACTTTAAGACAAACACTGTAATAAGAGACATAGAAGAACATTATATAATAAGGGTTCAAGAGAATATAATAATATAATATTTGTGAATTTATGCACCCAACACAGGAGTGCCTAAATATATAAAGTATATACAAACAGATCTGAAGAGAGAAATACACCACAGTATAATAATAGCAAGAGGGGTTCAGTACCCTCATTTAATCAATGGATAGAATATTCAAATAGAAAATCAATAAGGAAATATTGGCCTTAAATGATATATCAGGTCAGATAGACTTAACAGTCATATATAGAATGTTGTATTCAGAGGTAACAGAATATACATTTTTCTCAAGCAAATGTAGAACATTCTTTAGGATAGAGCATATGTAATACCACAAAACAATCAAAACCAGACAAAGACATTATGAAAAAAGAAAGCTATAGGCAAATATCTCTAATGAACATAGACACAAAAATCCTCAACAAAATATTACCAAACTTAATTCAACAATACATCAAAAGGATCATACACCTTTATGATAAAGTGGGATTATTCCAGGTTTGATATCTGCTAATCAATGTGATACACCACATTAACAAAGAATGAAAATTATGATCTTAATAGATGCTAAAAAGCATTTGACAAAATTCAGCATCCATTTATGATGATAACTCTCAATAAGGTAGATATAGAGGGAATGTATCTCAATATTAAAAGCCATAAGGATAAGCCAAAGAAACTGAAAACTATAAGACATTGATGAAAGAAATTGAAGAAGATACAAATAAATGTTAAGTTATTCCATACTCGTGGATTGGAAGAATTAATACTTTTAAAATGTCCATATTAAAAGTAATCTACCCACTCAATGAAAACCCTATCAAAATTCCAATGGTATTTTTCACAGAACTTTAACAAGCAATCCTAAAATTTGTATGGAACCACAAAAGATTGAGTAGCAAAGCAATCTTATGAAAGAATAACCATAGTATCACATTCCCAAGTTTCAAGATATACTACAAAATTATAGTAATCAACACAGTATGATATTGACATAAAAACAAACACATAGATCAATAGAACAGAAACAGAAGCCCAGAAATAAACCCATATATATACAGCCACTTAATTTATGACTAAGGAGCAAAGAATATGCAATGGGAAAAGGGCAGTCTTTTCAATAAATGGTGTTGGGAAAACTAGACAGCCACATACAAAAGAATAAAATTATACTACTGTCTTACACCGTATACAAAAACTAATTCAAAATGGACACAAAATTTGAAGATAATACCTGCAGCCATAAAACCCAGAAGAAAACATAGGTGTTAAGCTCCTTGGCATTGATCTTGGTGATGATTTTCTGGCTGTGACTCCAAAAACAATGACAATAAAAGCAAAAATAAACAAGTGGGATGATATCAAATCATCAACAAAATGAAAAGGCAACCTACCAAATGGGAGAACATATTTGCAAACCATAGGTCTGAAGAAAGGTTAATACAAAAAATTTATAAGTAACTCATACCAATCAGTAGCAAGACAGAAGCCAACAATCTGATTTAAAAATGGTCAGAAGATATAAATACAGTTTTTCCAAAGACAAGCCGATGACCAACAGATACATGGAAAAATGTCCAACATCACTAACCATCAGGGGAGTGCATATCAAAACCACAAGGAGATATCACTTGATAGCAATTAGAAATATCTATTCAAAAAGACAAGAGATGAAAAGAGTTGGAGATGGTGAGGAGAAAAAAATGCTTGTGCACTGTTGGCAGGAATGTAAATTGTCCAGTCACATTGGAAAACAGTATGGAGGTTCCTCAAAAATTTAGAACTACCATATGATCTAGCAATTCCACTTCTATTCATTCATCTAAAGGAAACAAAAATACTAACTCAGAAAGTTTTTCCCATGTTCATTGCAACATTTAAATAGCAAGCTATAGAAACAACCTAAGTGTCCACTGAGGGATGAATGGATAAAGATGTGGTATATATACACGTATGCAATGGAATACTGTTCAGCCTTAAAAAAGAAAGATATCTTACCATTTGTGACAACTTAGAAAAAGTTGCAAGGACAGTACAGGTTCTGTTTACCCTACTCAAATTCACCAAATGTTTATATTTTGCCCTCTGCTTTTCTACTTTTTCTCCCCATGTGAATATTCATTTTTCTGAACCATTTGACACTAAGTTGGAGAGAACATGGCCTCTTTAACCCTAAATATTTTATTTCTGATTTCTTAAGAACAAATATTCTCAAAAACCATAAGACAACTACCAAAATAAAAATTGCTAGTAATATAATCCTGTTACTTAATCCAGAATCCATATTCAGACTTTATCAGTGGTCTCAGTAATGTTTTTCATAGCTGTTATATTTTCAAGTTCAGGATCTAATCTAAGAACACACATTGCATTTAGGCATTCAGTCTCATTTAGTTGACATTATTCTGAAAGAGTTCCACAGGCTTTAATCTTTTTTTTGGGGGGGTGGATTTGGTGATGTGAAGAGTGAAGAGTAATTATTTTGTAGAATGTCCCTCAATTGGAATTTTTCTGATGCTTCTTCATGATTAGACTTAGATTATGCACTTAGGGGGCAGGGATATGACAAAAGAAAGGTGAAGTGAAATCCTTCCAATGGCATTATATCAGGAAAAACATGATACCAATGTATCCCAATTAGTGATAATGCTAACTTCTATTATGTGGTTAAGGTGGTGATGGTATTTGCCTGTGGATGGTTCTCCATTATAAAATTCCACTTTTCTCCTTTGTTCTTAAGTAATATGTAGGGAGATATATACTTTGATTTTATGCAATTATTCTATTCATTTAATTTTCACCCTCCTGTTTTAGTATCTGCTGATGATTTTCTAACATCAGATTTGTTTTCTCTCCTTTTTTAAATTTGGCATTCAGCTTCAATAAAAAATACACCAATGTTTATGTGTAAATCACTACAGACTTATGGAATATTGTTTCTTGAATGAGTTAAAATCCATTGTTCTTATTATTTACATTGATGGTACTAGATTGAGCATTGTGAAGCCCCTCAAGATGATGATTCCTGTTTCCTTGTCACACGCACTGTAATTCTGAGAGCATTTTTCTTCCTAGCATAACAGTACCTTCCCTTCCTCAGTTCTAAAATCAGTCTTTTCTCCAAGGAAACTACGTTCTTTTTAATCAAGAATGGTATTCAGGAACCACTGACTTCTAGTTTTTTGCCTTGTTCTTGGTGTATAACTGCTTATAGAGCTTCTCAAAAGACTGAGCAAGGAAAAAATAAATATCCCCCCCTTCCATAGGTGTGGTATTTCATTAGAGAGGCTATGCTGAGACTTTTCCTCTGCTACTGCTCTAGAAATAATGAGGAAAGGTGGGGTTGTTAAGAATGGCAAGCTTCATCTTTCAAGGTGCTTGTCTTATTTGAGGACTTTGCATATGCTTCTTTGTTTTGGACAAATCCGTTTCTTCATTGCAATAGGCTAAAGGAAAAATGGCTGTGGTTCATCATGATATAAAGAGTTTAAAATAAAATATTTTTCTTTCTGGAGTATGGGCTCTAAAAGATATTTTCTCTGAGTATTTAGAATCAGAATTTCAGTTGTTACAAATTACAGAAATGACTCTGAAAATTGTTTTATTTTACATATAAGTTTATTTACTAAGACACAGAAAGTTTTGTTTATGGTCTTGGATTTTGAATGGTAGACTCCCAAAAGTAGAATATTTCACCTGGTTTAGTAGCATTTGTTTACTCTTGCATATACTTTCATCATAGCAGCCACTGTGTATTTTATACTGTGTGACTATTCAGAGAAGCACTACTTTATATTTTTCGTACATAGGACAAACATAACCTTTCTGTTCCATAACATTAAACATTTGATTGTAAAGTCACATATCCTAATTCTGTGTGGAATTTGATGTCTGTGTAACACACATTATCTGGTTACCAAAGGAAAATGCAGTTGGCAAGTGTGCTGCTAATCCATAGCTATATAGATACCAGTATTGTGACTGGGGTAAAGTTTTATTTGGGGGTCATTTTGATATCCTACATGTTTGCTGCTTTCAATTTACACTCATGTTAATGTCACCAGGCAATTTTCTGCCTCTTCGCCAGAAAAATTGATGGCAATATATTTGTAGTGTTACCTCAGAAGCCACTTTTATTTTTTACATCCACATATTCTCTTTCCATGGTTACTTTATAAATCTTTGTTTTACCTGTTTATCAAGAGTTCTCTGATACCACACTTCAGTGAATTCTTTAGTTTTCTTCCTACTTGGCAGTACTTTTTGCTAGTGGCTCTCCAAGGACCATGAGAGTATCTGGGAAATATAACTGGTCTGTGAAGTAGCACAAATTTGGCTCTATATCCATCTGAATAGAGATTTCTAGCAGCAAAGTTAATTGGCTCAGAGATATTAGACCAGGGTTGTATATTTTTAGAACAAAGCCTAAGTATATATTTAGAGAGAGTTTAAATAATTTTCATGTGATTTAATATTTATATAACTTAGATCATGAAAAAAAACTTTAGTTCCAAGGATAACATTTTGATCATTCATGTATGGGGGGGTGTAACGGTGTTTGGATTAGGGTCAGTGTATATAGTGAGTTCAAGCTTGTAAAGATTCTTTATTTTACCTACACTGTGTAAGGATATAATAACTTTTATCCAGATTTTGAATGTTAGAAATATAAGCTACTATCACAGAATGATAAGTGATATATTTCTAGTTCCATCTTAACAGAAGAATAAGGCCCCAGATGAAAATAGAGACGTTTTAAAGATAGAAACAAACAATTGTAGACATAAATATTTTTCTTGATTTGTTAGGAGGCTATACAATAAGCTCTACCACACTCGACCATTAAATATGATCCCTTTTCTCAATCCAATCATTCTTAGCTGGCTGCAGAGAAAAGACGAAATAAATGTATAAATGTATAGATCATCTTCTTGCTTACTATTTCAAACTTCTTAAACCATGGGTATTGCCTAAAATGGAAAAGGGAATATATTGTACCTATTTGCATATGTATCTAAATTAGAGATGGCTCTTTTACCATTTAATCCTTCAGTTTGTATGCCTTAAAAAAATTACATAATGATTGCATAATTATTAAAATCAGGATATTTAACAATTGTACGTTATTTAATCCACGCTCCAAAAATTTTCACCAACTGTGCCAATAAAAGTTTTTCTTCTTTCCTTTATATCTTTATGTATGTATATGTAAATATATACTCTATGTGCATATATAGGGTAAATATGTATATATTATAGTATAGATCAACTATCTTGTGGAATATCCTTCAGTATGGATTTGTCTAATGTTTACTCATGATTAGTTTCAACTATTACATTTTTGGCAGAAACATCATAGAAGGGATATCCTATAAGAGGCACATCATGTTTAGTTTATTATAACATTGTTGGTATTAATTTGGTTATGTGGTTAAATGTTATCTGCAAAGTGTATCTATTGTGAAATCAGTATATTTGCCTTTATAATTAATATCTTATGAGGAGATCTTTGAAGCTATTTAAACATTATGTTTCTTATCGCACTTGGCTCTCCATCATTTTAGCATCATATTGATGATTTTATAATTCTATCATATCTTCTATAATTACTAGTTGACATTGTACTGCAAGAAATAGCCCTTCCTATCTCCTATGCTTCATGGATTCCTATTTTATTGAATGGATTTTAGTTCCTTATCATTACTGTTTATTTTTCATATCCAAAATATCCTAAATTGTCCAGTTTGAGTGCCTTCAAGCTGGCATGAATATATTTTTTATATGTTACCACCATTTTTTAAATTTTCTTTGTTTATGGCATAACAAGATGTTCCAGGAAAGACTCACTTTTCCTGTATCTATATTCAGCTTTTATCCCCACAAGAGTTTTTTCCCTTTTATAGAGAATGATCTTTAGAAACCCAAATCTGGGCTCATATAGGTATTTCATTGCTTTTATACTTTCTCAGTGGACAAAGCTGAGGAATATTCTTCACCAATGTTCACCCTAACTCCTCCTATTTTTAATGAATTTACTAACTTAAAAATTAGTAACTATTTGTAGTTTAAGTAAAATTTACATATAGTATGTTTCAAATTTAAATGTATATTTCTTTGATTCTTGTCAAATGCATTCACCTATATAAGCCACATTTTATCAAGACACAGATCACAACCCAGAAACTCCTCTCTCACCCCTTCCTGTCAGAAGAAATAAATCAGAAAGAAGATTAGAATTTTATTTTTTTAATTTATTTTTTAAATATTTTATTTATTTGCCAGAGAGAGAGAGTACACACAAGCAGGCAGAGAGGCAGGCAGAGGCAGCGAGAGAAGCAGGCTCCCCGCCGAGCAAGGAGCCCGATACAGGACTCGATCCCAGGAACCCAGGATCATGACCTGAGCCGAAGGCAGTGGCTTAACCAACTGAGCCACCAGGCATCCCAGAAGATTAGAATTTTAAAGCATACTGAAAATCTCATCCATTTTTTTCAAAGAAATGGAACAAATAATCCTAAAATTTATATGGAACCAGAAAGGACCTCGAATAGCCAGAGGAATATTGAAAAAGAAAGCCAAAGTTGGTGGCATCACAATTCCAGACTTCAAGCACTATTACAAAGCTGTCATCATCAAGATAGTATGGTACTGGCACAAAAACAAACACATAGATCAATGGAACAGAAGAGAGAGCCCAAGAATAGATCCTCAACTCTATGGTCAACTAATCTTTGACAAAGGAGAAAAGAATGTCTAATGGAAAAAAGGCAGTCTCTTCAACAAATGGTATTGGGAAAATTGGACAGCCACATGGAGATAAATGAAACTAGAGCATTTCCTTACACCACACATCAAATAAACTCAAAATGGATGAAGAATCTTAATGTGAGAAAGGAATCTATCAAAATCCTTGAGGAGAACACAGGCAACAACCGCTTCAACCTCAGTCGCAGCAACTTCTTCCTAGGAACATTGCCAAAGGCAAGGGAAGCAATGACAAAAATGAGCTATTGGGACCTCATCAAGATCAAAAGCTTTTGCACAGCAAAGGAAACAGTTAACAAAACCAAAAGACAACTGACAGAATGGGAGAAGATATTTGCAAATATCTTCACATATCTGCACATCAGATAAAGAGCTAGTATCGTAAATCTATAAAGAACTTATCAAACTCAACACCCAAAGAACAAATAACCCAATCAAGAAATGGGCAGAGGACATGAACAGACATTTCTGCAAAGAAGACATGCAGATGGACGACGCATGAAAAAGTGCTCCACATCACTGGGCATCAGAGAAATACAAATCAAAACCACAATGAGATGCCACCTCACACCAGTCAGAATGGCTAAAATTAACAAGTCAGGAAATGACAGGTGCTGGCGAGGATGCGGAGAAAGGGGAACCCTCCTACACTGTTGGTGGGAATGCAAGCTGGTGCAACCATTCAGGAAAACAGCATGGAGGTTCCTCAAAAAGCTGAAAACAGAGCTAGCCTAGGACCCAGCAATTGCACTATTGGGTATTTATCCTAAAGATACAAGTGTAATGATCCAAAGGGGCACGTGCCCCTGAATGTTTATAGCAGCAATGTCCATGATAGCCAAACTATGGAAAGAACCTAGATGTCCATCAACAGATGAATGGATAAAGAAGATGTGAGATTATATATATATATAATATATATATATAGTATTCCCCCCCCCCATATATATATGGGGGGGGGGAATACTATGCAGCCATCAAAAGAAATGAAATCTTGCCATTTGCGATGACCTGGATGGAACTAAAGGGTATTATGCTTAGTGAAATAAGTCAATCAGAGAAAGACAATTATCATATGATCTCCCTGATATGAGGAAGTTGAGAGGCAACATGGGGGGCTTGGTGAGTAGGAAAAGAATAAATGAAAAAGATGGGATCGGGAGGGAGACAAACCATAGGAGACTCTTAATCTCACAAAACAAACTGAGGGTTGCTCGGGTGGAGTAGGGTAGGGAGAGGGTGGTGGGGTTATGGACATTGGGGAGGGGATGTGCTATGGTGAGTGCTGTGAAGTGTGTAAACCTGGCAATTCACAGACCTGTACCTCTGGGGCTAATAATACATTATATATTAATAAAAAATAAAATAATTAAAAAAGAAACAAGAAGAAAAAGAATTTTAAAGCATACTGAATTGCATTTTAATAACTAACATTATTAATAAATTATGAAAATTTTCCAAGATTTATTCTAGAGAGAAGAAGATGTTTTTTGTTCATTTGGTTCATTTGCTAATACATGATTAAAATAAGTGATTGGGAAACATAAAAGTATTTTGTCATTACACAAGTTTTGACTTCAATAAATCAAATTTTCTTTCTTTGCACATAAGACTACTGAAGCTGAGAGGATCTAGAATTATCTCAGTTTACAAAGTGGCTTTATACTATCAATAGGATTAAACATTATGGATTTCCACACATAACCTGAAAAATTTTTTTAATACCCTTCTTAAACAGACTCTAGTTCAACTCCAGTTTAAAAAAACAAAACAAAACCTATTCAGTTCATCAGTTTAACCTCATGATTGTCTAACAAGCTCCAACAAAATCTCATTCAATTTCTCATTAACATATCACTGGGCACACAGTAAAAGATCAAAAATTTTAGCACAAAAGCCCAGACTGACAGATAACTTAATGAGAGACTCTGGAAGGAATGGGCATAAATTATAAAGCAGATTGAGTTTATTAACAATTAAATTTTTTTATGCTTCAACAGGAAATGAACCTTGGCTTTGCTTCATGAAATAGGTTGTAATAGATGTTGCCAATTTATTATCAAATCTTCGCTCCCTTTCTATAATAGAAATAATTGATAGAGTTTCCTTTTTGACTTTACAATAGATAGCATTCACTGGGATGGGCAGTAAGTATAATTTTCCTATCCCATTTATTTTGACTTCATGTAACTTGCTTTGGCCAATAGATGATGGACAGATGTGACAGTGCACCACTTCCAAGCAGAGATTTTAAGTATACTGTTTCCATTTGCTCCTCTTGCACTACCAGTCACCAAGAGGAGGGCATGCCCTGGGCATAAGGACAGAGGGAGATACTGGAACAGACCTGAAACAGACCTACTCAGATGACCAGCAGATCACAATGCTGCAAAACCTAACTTTAAGCACTGAGATATTGAGGGGGTTTATTTCACAGCAAAAACAAGTTAATGCACAGAGATTACCTGGAAATAATGCATGATGTTCAGAACAAATTTTTGACCTAGGGACACAACTTATTTCCTACTACCCCTCAACTTCTGTTTGGAAAAGATGTGTAATCTTATTGTCAGTTCAATTACAATGGTAGCTGCATACAGGCAGAGAATTCAAATTAAAAAAAAAAAAAGCCTTCTTGGTTTGAATGACAATTGTGAAATTGTATAGTAGACTGTTGAGTAGTTCAGAATATGCTACAAAATTCAAGTAGGTGAACATAACTTTAGATAAGTGCTGTCCCATGAAGACTTTATTATCAGAGTGCACTAGTAATAATAGTTTGTCGTACACTACATCTGTATATAAGAGTAGAAAATAAGACAGGAGTAAAATGAGACCTGAGTAGAAACAAAGCTGATGAAATCTTCTCAAAGATAAAGAATTAAATGGGTTGGGAACATCAATGTACATTCCAGGTATAGATCTAAAAAAAGATTACCACATATATGACGATAGATTGAGATCAAGAAAAATGTCTTGTGAAAAAGTGTGAAAAATGTCACACTGACTCTTGACTGATGATGAGTAACAAGCAATACTGTTTTCTTGACTGATGATACATAAAGAGAAAAGTAATACAAAAAAAAATAGAGCTCTTGATCAAATAGTGTTGTGTGTATGAGGAAAGGTTTTGGAAAAAGCACTCAGTAAACCAAAAAGGAGAAATCTTTGAATAGAATATACTCTAAAATGCAAAAGAATTTCTATGAAATCACTTGGTGAATTCAATAGTATAAAATAAAACAGAAAGAATAGGAAAAGAGAAGAAGAAAAAAGAGAAGAAGAACTTTACAAAAAGGAATATTTATAAAATAAGACTAAAGAACTGAAAAAGGTAACAAGATTATATAGATACACAGGAAAACACACATACATACATACATTTGGCAAAATTAGGAAAATGGCATTTAATACTAGGATAGTATCTTTTGGAAGCATATGTCACAATTTAAAGTATTCCTATCTTCAAATATTTATGTGTTTTTCAATTTTTGAAATTATAAGGGTTTTTATTTTTGAGGATATTAACATTTTCATTTTAGATGATCATTTTCCTTATGAAATTAAAAAATATTTTGGATGTTTTTAGATGTCCATAACCTTTTATATGTATGATTCTGTACAATAGTGATTATACTGTTAAAGCCCTTTCATCTAATGATAAAGTTTTTATTATTTTTTAATAAATAAAATATTTCTATTCTGATTATTTCCTCAGATTATACTGCAGAAATTGGATTCTTAAATTTAGAGACACCATGTGACTTCAAAAGGTTTGCTTATCTTCCATGTAATATACTATTTCCCTCTCAAATATGGATAAGTTGCTCTTATATTGGTTCTATGAATATTATATACTTGCATAAACAATGCCATTTGTTGGGACTTGGCTAACACTGAGTATTTTAATTGGTTAAGCTTTAGGAATTTAATAACATTTTAGTAATCCAAGGACATTTTCTGAAACTCCTGGAAAAGAAAAGCTCTCTTTCTTATGCTGTGGAAATGGAAGGCTGTAAGCCTGTAGTAGTCAGCACCCCATGGGGAACAAAATAAAGCTAACACAGAAGAAAAAAGGAGAGAGACACACACATTTGGTAATTCTGATGACATCACCTGAATTCTACTATTTCATATTACTTCAAGCAGTATCCCCAATTATTTGTATGTCAATGAATTCCTTTTTTTCCTTTCTTAAGACAGTTTGAGTTGGAATTCTATAATATACAACAGAATGAGGCATCCTAACACATAGGCAAATGGTTATTATTTTCATATATGTAATTTGAATAGTTTATTATAATTGTAACTTGTGATAATAGCATTTCAACTATGCTAAATATGTTCAAATATACATTGGCAATCCAAGTTTTTCAGAATTCTTATCTTAGCCACTTAAAAGCCCTTCAATATATTTGAATTTGGTTAACATTTAACTCTGATACCCACATACTGGGATTTTTTTTTTTTTCTAAAGATGTTCTTGTTTTGTTCTTGTCAACTATACATACAGTGTATGGGTATCTAGTAATGAAGTATGTGTGATTTTTACTTCTGTTTTCTACATGCAGAAAATAAATTATAAACTTAGTCTTTGAAGAGAGCAAAAATAATGTTCCACTTCCCTAAACAGCAAGCTTATTTTGTCATTTTTCATTGAATTCCTTTTTTGTTGTAAACAATCTTATTCTATCATTTGTTTTAGGGAAGTAATGTATTGCATCTGAAATAGGATTTACTTTTTTAAAAACACTAGCAACTTAAGAAAAATTATACAAAAAAAAAGGATACAACATTGGAGTTGTGAGATACAGTGCCTTTCATTTAGCAATTATTTTTTAAACAAAGAATTATTTTATGATTGATGTTTCAGAGCTCATTAATTTTGACCTCAGATACATTTGCACAATTTTTAAATTTGTACCTTTTTATGCATAATACTTGCAAATAAAATGCCAATGCAAATGCATTAGAATGATTAGAGTCTTTGCCTATAATTATCTATTAGTAAAGGAAGAATTCATACTTGTAGCCAACTGGGCTGAAGGCAAATAGAGTTTAGCCACAATATTAGGGTGCATGCAGCCCACATAGGAGATAGCCCTGGAATTCCTGGTTCTAATGAACATGGCACATGCTGTCACAGGGTACCATAGGACCTCTTCTGCCTATGGCCACTACTTTCAGGACCAGGAGACATAGGGGACCTGCCTAATACATATAAAGAAATATAAACACTTAGGCAAAAGGAGACAGAGCAATGTATACCAAATGAAAGAGTAAGATATAAATGAAATGAAAAACTAGCTAATTGAAATAGAGATAAGCAATATGCCTGATAAAGAATTCAAAGTAAAGGTCACAAAGAAACTCACTGGACTCAATAACTAAAAAAATTAAAGGAAATCAGCAGATTAAAAGATGCAGAATAGATCAGCAATCTAGAAGAGAGAGAATAATGGAATGCAACCAAACTGAAAAGCTGAAAGAGAAAAAAATGAATAAAACAATGAGACTAGGTCAGGGGAACTCAGCAACATCAAGAATAGTAATATTTGGATACCAACCATCCCAGAAGGAGAACAGAAAAGGGGGCAGAAAACTTATTTGAAGAAATAATAGCTGAAAACTTCCATAATCTAAGGAAGATAACAGACATCCAGATCCAGGAATCAGAGAAAGCCCCTAACAAGATAAAGCCAAGGAGGTCTACACCAAGACAGATAATAGTTCAAAGAGAAGAGAAAAATTTAAAAGCAGAGAGAGAGAACAGTTACATACACAGGAAACCCGATTAAAGCTGGTTTTTCAGCAGAAACTTTGCAGGCCAGAAATGAGTGGCATGATACATTCAAAGTGCTAAAAGAAGGGGGGAACCCACAAAAAAACCTACAACCAAGAATACTCTATCCCTTAAGGTCATCATTCATTTAGGAGAGATAAAGAGTTTTATCAAAAGTTTTACCAAGGGGTGCCTGGGTGGCTCAGTGGGTTAAAGCTTCTGCCTTTGGCTCAGGTCGTGATCCCCAGGGTCCTGGGATCGAGCCCCGCATCAGGCTCTCTGCTCAGCAGGGAGCCTGCTTCCCTTCCTCTCTCTCTGCCTGCCTCTCTGCCTACTTGTGATCTCTGTCTGTCAAATAAATAAATAAATAATCTTAAAAAAAAAAAAAAAGTTTTACCAAAAGTTAAAACTGTTCATCACCACTAAACTGGCCTTATGAGAAATGTTAAAGGGGACTCTGAGTGCAAAGAAAGGCCATAAAAGTAAGAAAATTATGAAAGGGTGAAAGGAAAAAATTTCACAGGTAACTACAAGCATATAATAAAGGTGGTAGATTAATCACATATAAAGTCAGTATGGAGATTAAAACATAAAAGTAGGAAAATCACATATCTACAAAAACCAGTTAAGACATATACAAAATAAACAAATGTAAAATATGACATCCCATACATAAAATATGGAGAGGGGAGCGTAAAACTTTAGTGCTTTAGAAAGTGTTCAAACTTAAGCAACCATTAACTTAATACAGACAGCTGTGCACATGTGATATATAAACCTAATGGTAACTACAAATTAGAAACCTGTAATAGATACATAAAAAGGCAGGGAGGGGAGGAAACGACGCATAAGACTAAAGAAAGCTGTCAAACCACAATGAAAGAGACCAAGAGGAGGAAAAAAGGGAGAAAGAACTACACAAACAACTGGAAAACAAGTTACTAAATGGCAATAAGTACATACCTATTGATAATCACTTAAATGTAAGTTACCAAGTAATTGAATCAAAAGACATGAGTGACTAAAGGTATAAAAAACCAAGACTCATCTGTATGTTAACCACAATAGACTCTTCAGACCTAAAGATACATGCAAACTGAAAGTGAAGGGCTAGAAAAATAAATAAATCATGCAAATGGAATTGAAGAAAACTGGGATACCAATACTTATATCAGACCAAATAGACTTTAGAAGAAGGACTGTGAAAAGAGACAAAGAAGGGCACTATGTAATGAAAAGGAATGAGCCAACAAGTAGACAAAATAATTGTAAATATCTATGCATCCAACACAGGAGCACCAAAATACATAATACATAAAACGATTATTAACAGACACAGGAAGAAAATAACAGCAATATAATAATAGCAGGAGACTTTAAGACCTCACTTATATCACTAAAGACAAAAAACAAGGAAATAGATGATTTGAGCAACACATTAGACCAGATGAACCTAACAGATATATCTCAAAACAGTAAAAAAAAAAAAAAAATCCTCTATTCAAGTGGAAATGTCTGATTCTCCAGGATATATTACATGCTAGGCTACAAAACAGGATTCAAAGAAGACTGAAACCACATTAAGTATCTTTTCTGACCAAAATACTTTAAAAGTAGAAATCAATTATAAGAAAGAATCTAGAAAATATACATGTACATATAAGCTAAGCACATGCATCTAAACAATGAATGGGTCAACCAAGAAATCAAAAAGGAAATAAAAAATATATGGAGACAAATGAAAATAAAAACACAGCACTCAAAATCTTTGGGATACAGAAAGTGGAGTTCTAGGGGACATTTGTAGCAATACAGACCTACCTCAAAAAATAAGAAAAATCTCAAATAACCTAATCTTTCACCTGAAAGAGCTAGAAAAAGAAAAACAAAGCTCAAAGCTAGTAGAAGGAAAGAAAGAAAATGATTAGAGCAAAAGTAAATAAAATAGAGATGTCATAAAAACAAAAAACAAAGACACAGACAATAGAAAAAACAAAAACTAAGAGCCGATTCTTTGACAAAGTTAATAAATAAATAAACCAGAGAAATCAAGGAAAAAAGAGAACTCAAATAGATGAAATCAGAAATGAAGGATGAGAAATAACAAACACCACAAAATATGAAGGATTATAAGACAATATTATAAAAATCATATGCCAATGAATTGGACTACCAAAAAATGGATACATTCCTAGAAATATACAATTTCCAAAGTGAATCAAGGTGATATAGAAAATCTGAACAGATTACCAGTAATTACTAATAATGAAATTAAATCAGTAATTAAAAATTCCCAATAAACAAAAGTTGAGGAACAATTTTACTATTGAATTCTACCAAACATTTAGAGAAGAGTTAATATATATTATTCTTAAACTATTTTAGAAAATAGAAGAGGAAGGAAAATTGAATATTCATTCTATGAGGCCAGCATTTCTCTGATACCAAAACCTAAAGACACTATAAACAAAAAACACTATAGACCAATATCTCTAATAAGCATAGATGCAAAAAGTCCTCAAAAAAATATTAGCAAACAGAATTCAATAATACATTAAAAAAAATCATTCACCATCACCAAGCAGGATTTTTTTGAAGGAGGAGAGGTAGTTAAATACTCACAAATCAGTGTGATGAATCACATTAACAAGAAGAAGGAAAAAATATCTCAATATATGCAGAAAAAGCATTTGACAAAATGCATTGTTTATAATTTTTGGAGGGAACATACCTCAAATATAATAAAGGCCATATATGAAAAACCCACAGCTAACATCATATTCAATGATGAAAACCAAAAAAAACCTGATCTTTTTCTGTAAGATCAGGAACAAAATAGATAAATCCACTCTTACCACTTTTATTCAACACAGTATTGGAAGTCATAGCCACAGCAACCAGATAAGAAAAATAAATAAAAGATATCCAAATTGGTGAGAAAAAAGTTAAAATGTTAGTATTTGCAGATGACATGATACTACATATAGAAAACCACGAAAATGTCACCGAAAATCTATTAGAATGAATGAATGAATTCAGTAAAGTTACAAGATACAAAATTAATATAAAAATTGGTTATATAATAATAAAGTTGTAGAAAAGGATTTCTACATTTATAATTGAAACAAAAAGAACAATAGGTCTAGGAAAAAAACTTAACCAAGGAGGTGAGAAATCTGTATCTGAAAACTCTAAAATATTTATGAGAGCGACTGAAAACAACGCAAATGAAAAGTTGTCCAAGCTCATGAATTGGAAGAATCAATATTGTGAAAATAGTCACCCTATCCAAAGTACTATACAGATTCAATGTAATTTCTATCAAAATTCCAATGGCATTTTTCACAAAACTACAACAAATAATCTTAAAATTTGCTTGGATCCACAAAGGACCCAAAGTAGCCAAAGTAATTCTAAGAAAGAACAAAGCTGGAGGTAAAAAATATCCAAATTTCAAGATTTTCTACAAAGTTGTACTAACCAAAATAATATGGTACTGGCACAAAAAATGGCACATATATTAATAGAACAGAGCCCAGAAATGAACTATGCTTATATATAATCTATGTCAAAGAAGGGAAAAATACACAATGGGGAAAAGACAGTCTCTTCAACAAATGATGCTGGGAAAACTAGAGAGCCAAATGCCAAAGAATGAATCTGAGTCACTCTCTTAAACCATAAGCAAAAATAAACTCAAAGTGGAATAAAAACCTGTAAATCATGAAACTATAAAACTCTTAGAAAAATGCATGAACAGTAATTTCTTTGACATCAGCCTTTTGGAAACATGTCTCCCTAGGCAATGGAAACAAAAACAAACTAGTGGGACTACACAAAAATAAAATGTTCTTGCACGGTAAAGGATACCATCAACAAAATGAAAAGGTAACCTACAGAATGGGAGAAGATACTTCCAAATGATATACCTGATAAAGGGTTACTATCCAAAATACAGAAAGAACTTATGTAACGTCAAAAAAGCATCAACTCAACATCAAAACAAACCTAATAATAATAATCTAATTAAGCAGCAGAGGACCTGGACACTTTTCCAATGTTGACACTCAATGCCCAACAGATACATAAAAAGATGTTCAACTCTATTAATCACCAGAGAAATGCAAACTTAAAGCAAAATGAGATATCACCTTATACCAGTCAAAATGGGTGGAATCAAAAAGACAAGAAATAGCAAGTGTTGGCAAGGACATGGAAAAAATGGAACCTTCATACAACCTTCATATAAAAACAAGATGAGATTGTGCCATTTTGCGACGACTTGGATGAACCTAGAGGTTAGTATGCTAAGGAAAGTAAGTCAGAGAAGGACACATACCACATGATTTCATTTATATGTGGAATCTAAAAAATAAACAAACAGAAAAAGACACAGAGAACTGATGGTTGCCTGAGGGGATGACGTAGCGGAAAGGCCAAATGGGTGAAAAGGAGTAGAAGATACAGGCTTCTAGTTATGGAATGAATAGGTCATGGGCATAAAGTGTACAATATAGGAACGACAATCAGTGATATTTTAATAGAATTGTATGGTGATAGATGGTAGCTGTACTTGTGGTGAGTACAGCATAATATATAGACTTGACGAATCACTATTTTAAATACCTGAAACTAATGTAACATTGTGTGTCAAAAAAATAGTTATGTTTGAGTGAAAGCAGGCCTTTGCTTATTACCTAAAACAGCAGAGATTAACCAATGATAAACAGATAAAGAAAACAGCAAAGCGTTTCTTGAAGTTACTAAAATTCAAGTACAGAGTCTTATACGCATTTAGTTATAAGAATTCAGCTATAGGAAGAAGAAAACAGTATTTTGGCCACAGCTTTCTCCTAAAGCAAGGAGAAGCGCCAGGAAATTATTAAGTATCTGCTGTAGAAGTAGTTATTAGAGTGAGATCTGCATTCCTTAGAGGGCTCTAAAAACTTTCAGGTGGCTTGTAAGCCAACTGTTTTCACAGGAATACTAACATATCAGTATAATGGAGTTGTAGTGTTTTGTTTTGTTTTTTTAATAATAATCTTTTTTCCCCCAAGATTTATTTATTTGAGAGCAAGAGAGATAGAGATAGCAATAGAGAGCACTAGACAGGAGGAGAGGGAGAAGCAGATTCCCTGTTGAGCAGGAAGCCAGAAGGGGGCTTGATTCCAGGATGCTGGAATCATGACCGGAGCCAAAGGCAGACACGTATTAACCAACAGAGCCACCCAGGTACTCCCAGTATAATGGAGTTTTTGAGAGACTATGTGATGTACTATTGTAAGTAGTTTGCGTAAGGAGAGAGGGGTGTCCATTTTCAATTAATATTCAGTATATTTGCAAGAATGTAATATGATGTGGTCAGAAAAGATGTTTAACAGTGTCAATCTTCTTAATTTTATTAATATTTGTTTTATGGTCTAACATATGATCTATTGTTGAGAATATCCTATGTATGTTTGAGAGGCCTTTTCTTGAATTAATAACCTTGAGCCAAACATTTCAATTTTCTAAACTCTGGTTGCTTTATTTGTAAAATAAACAATATGCTATGATTTTATATTCCCAACACCACCCTGTCTTTAGTTCTAAGTGGGGTTCCCTCTCTTGGCATTACTGTCAGGATTTCCCTTCTTTGCACATCATTTTCTCAGAGCTCTTTAAGTGAGGGCCTCAGCAAATTAATACATTTCCTTTTCTAGTTATATTTGCATTTCAAATCAGTAGTGCTGTAGAGATTCATGCTCTGTAACCCTTCCCCACACTATCAAGAAATACAGAAAAGGGTGGTCAAATAAATACAGGATGTATTTTGACATATTTAGTATTTACTATGCAGTAGGCATTCTGCTACATACTGGGGTTATCTACAAAAGATATAGCGAGCAGATAAACAAGGAGATAGCAAAAGTGTAGCGTAGAAGGAAAAGGTGCTTAAGTGTAGCGTAGAAGGAAAAGGTGCTTAACGGAATAGGCAAAGATAAATGTTATCAGAAGCAATATACAGAAATAAGTAAAGCTTATTACCAGGGGCCTATGAGATTTTGCAGAGGACCAAACCACTAAAGGGATATGTCCTGATTTCTAATAATAAGAAAAATATTTTATCCTAAGGAAGAGAAATATTAATATTCTTTTTCCAATATCTAGCTTCTCCAAGTAGAGCTCTTTGTATATGTGCCTAATATTCCAACCAAATACTGATAGCTTGGTGATTCATTCTACAAGTACATGAAATATCCAAAGATTACTGAAAAAAGTATAGCAAAAGAGATCTTTATCTTAAAAAGAGATCTCAAATACCTATTTTCAGACACCTTACTCTCACAGATCTAACATTTCTTCTAGTGAGTAAATGTGCTTGACATTTTGTTTCCTCAATTAGAATTTTCTCTCTTGCTCACTTTGTTAGAATTGACATCAAAATTCTTTTCCAAACCCCACAAACTGCTGTTTATTTTTAAGTACTACTCCCACCCATCTTAAGTATTTTCTCTAGGTATGTTTTAAAGGCTGAATAGCCACTTTCAAATTCCAGATTTGTCAGCTGCATCCTAGGGAAACATGGGCAAGTTGCTCAATTATTCTGAAAATTCATTGCTTTATAAATTATAGATATTGTATGTAAATTTTCAGCATCATACATGACACACAATAGACATAACAATAACTAGATAATTCACTATATGTAATGTGAAAGTTGCCTGCTCTCTCATACAAGTTAGAGAATTTGCCCTGCCTCTACAACTCTCAGTCACTGGTAATCTAATGTGGTTAATGTAAATTCCTACCAGGTTTTCACTGTTGCAGACTGAAAGACAAGGGAAAAATATGCAGAGCAAGCTACAGAGTTTGTGAGTAACACACACTGACATTTGACAATTTATTTAAACACCAGTTTCTGAAACTTTTTGATTTATGCAGGAACCATACAGGTCAGGAAATAACATCTTTTTTTTTTATTACATCTAGAATTCAGCTTCTAAAATTATAAGCCACAAATTTATTGCCATGGTCAAATATTCTTTGGATTTGCCATTAAAACATATATATGTATATATATATACACACCTGTAAAGAAAATGGGTCTCATGCATGAATTGAAGATGACCAAGGGATATCAGATAAATATTCACAGTATCATGTCTCTTCTTCAAAAGGTCATTTCCTCTCTTTAACCTTTCTTTGGCATAGATTTCTACCATTCTCCTCCTGTATTAGATGTATATTCAATTTTATAGTAATCTTCACAGGTACTTTCAGCACCTTCTTATCTCCCAGCAAACTACAGTTTGTGAGTGACACACACTGACATTTGGAAATTTATTTAAATACTGATTTGTGAAACTTTTTCATTTATGGAGGAACCATACAGTTCAGCAAATCAAAGTAAGAATTGTTTTCAGTATCACATGGATATGACCATGTAAATTGAAAATAAAAGCAGCAATGGGTTCATTAGTTAACGGGGCTTAGGATGGTGGTGCATGCCTCCCTTGGCTTGAAATGAGATCATGCATTTCCCACGAGACATGATCAAGTGACTTTCTGAATAAGGATAAAAGTGTTATTTTCTATCAGCTCTGTTTTACAATTCTAGTAAAAGACTATCAGGTTTTACTCATGATATTTTTAAACCTATTTAATAGTCCCAATACTATTCTATGTTAATGACATAGTTTTACTAGGAATTGATGTTGGGCTCAAAGGAATATAATTTCCAGGGGCATATTTCATAGTACTTCATAAGTTATTTTATATGTACAGTCTCACTTTATTGGTTTTTTTAATATATTGGCTGTATTATACTACAAGGCTCACAGTAGATCCTAAGTTTTCTCACAAAGACCCCGTGTTTATATTTACTATGCTCTAATTCAAATGCCTATACTATTTTAAGGATCCTCGTGGTTCAAATGACAATGAATAAATTCCAGGGTTATTTGAGAAGGCAATTGATGTTACTACAGTGAAGAATAGTGGCTGTAAATACACATTATTATGCATTTATTTAAAAATTGTTATTATCATTTTTATTTTTAAAGATTTTATTCATTTATTTGAGAGAGAAAGAGTGAGAAAGAGAGAGAGTACACAAGCAGGGGGAGGAGCAGAGGAGAGGGAGAAGCAGAGGGAGAGGGAGAAGCAGACTCCCCACTGATCAGAGAGTCCAATGCAGAGCTCATTCCGAGACTCCAAGATCATGACCCGAGCTGAAGGCAGATGCTTAATTGACTGAGCCACCCAGATGCTCCTAAAACTTATTTGAGACCAGTTCCACAATGACTTATCCACATTTCCAAATCCATAAAGCTCTAAAAACTAAAGAAATTTATTTTACTTTTCATTTTTTTTCTTCATTTGATGCCAAAGTTCATTTAGCAGCTAAATCTGACACAAATGAAAGCAGGGCTAGTATACATTTTTTAAAAAATTTATTTGTCCCACTTACTGTGAATGTTCATATGTTTTGCTACAGATATATTAATGCAGTTAGAGGGTATTATCCAAGACTTTGCCAAGTATTACATAGAAAATGGTATCACATGTTATAATAAGTTTAAAAATTAGTGCTAGTATATTATGCAATAAAGAATAATACACATGTGTATTAGTTTGCTAGGGCTATCTTAACAAAATACCATAGACTATGTGACTTAAATAACAGAAGCTTATTTTCTCACAATTCTGGAGACTAGAAGTCTGAGACCAAGGTGTTGGCAGGTTTGATTTCTGCTGAGATCATTCTCCTTGGCTTGCAGATGATACTGCTCTCTGACTAGACCCTCCCATGGTCTTTCTTCTGGACATTTTTGCCCTGTTTTCTGAATAACCTAACCTCCTATTCTCATAAGGATATCAGTCAGATTGTATTAGGGCTCATCCTAGGGACCTAATTTTAACTAACTCACCTCTTTAAAGATCTTATCTCCAAATACATTAACATCCTTAGATACTAGGTGATAAGGCTGCAACATGTAAGTTTTGAGGGGACACAATTCAGCACAATTCACCATGCCATCAAGGGAAATCTATGCTGATTTCTGTTCGCATGGATTAAATATTTTTTCTCCTCTATCTTATATTAATGGAATCATATATGTTCTTGTGTTTAGCTTCTTTCAAATAGCTTCCCCCATTATGACTTTTATAGCTGGAGATAAATTATTTATAGTAATTGATTTTATTGGCAAATTGATTTATTTTACTACTAATGAACATTTGGATTGTTTCCATTTTGGAGCTGTTGCAAATAACACTGCTATGAAATTTAACATGTGTTTTAATGAGCACTGTCAAGGAGCAGAATTATTGCTCATAAGGTACACTTATGTTCAGCTTAGTAAATCTGCTATACTCTGTTTCAAAGTTGCCATGCCAATTGAAACTACCAGTTGAACAACATCATGCATGTGGTATCTGTTTTGTAATGAAAGATACTATAATTTAGTCTACAGGACATCAAAGATGTTTTGGGAAAAGCATTAGAGAGGAAATGAGAGCCTCCAGAATATTTATTGATGATTTAAAATGTGACACATACATCAGAAAGAATGTCAAGTACTATCATACTAACACTAAGAAATCAGGGGTAAAAATGAACATGGTTGTGTTTCATAAGAACTTTCCTTGATGAACAAGAACAACAGCTGTTGGTTTTAAATGATCAGGGATCAGAAAGATATAAAGAAATTCCTCAAGAAGCAATAATTCGACCATATTATAACTGAATATCAAAGAAAGATTTAAGGCAATCTTTCTTTCAGAAGGAACAAGATGATTTTTTAAAAATAAAATTTTAAAATGTTATGATTTCTTAACTCAAATACGTTACTACCCTCCAATCTTCAAAGAGTGGTCATGAAAGTGTGTGTGCTCATCACCTCTCCATTTGCTCTGCAGCCATTCATTCCCTGAACTTCTCCCAACCTAATTTGCATTAATGGGTAATAAATCCCTTAAATTATCTTTCTAAGGATCATTTCCCAAGAGGATTCTAGTTGAATTCAGCTAATAGAAATACAATAAAGAGTTTGGAGGATTCAAGGAAAGGATATAACCAGTACTTTGTTTCTACTCCATTTTTCCAACTCCTCATCAGACAGCCTCCACTATAGTTGCAATTTCCACTGATTGGACCTGACTCTGGTTATACTGTTGGGTAGAAGCTAGGCAGGAGTAGTAGAAAGAATGCCCAGTGTCAGAGTCCCAAGACTCTGAAAGGCACTAAGAGAAGCATGAATGAGCTGGAGGCAAGAACACTGATTAAAAAAAAAAAAAAACACTACACATTATAAGCCTGAGAGCTCAACATCCTGACCTTTTGGCTTCTGAGACCTTGGGCCTGTTAAATCAAGAGCTACACATGCAGAACATGTTTGTACTTTTGCTTTAATAAGTTACTTCGTGCTTTCAACTTTTCTTCTGGCTGTCGTTATTTTGAGAACAGATCTTAACATAAATCTCCTAAGGAACCAAGGCCCCAGACCTCCACTCACACAATGCAGTCTCTCTTACCCATAATAATATCATCCTCCTCCCAGTTTGGTTCAAATCCAAAGGTGATCAGTCATCTGCGTTAGTAATTTTTGGTTGCCTCACCATCCCTTGTTTGGCTTCCTAGCTCTTCTATTTCCTTATAATTAATTCACTCTATTGAACTACCTAGGATGAGCTGTTTTGCTAATTAAACCCTTAACTTTATAGTCTTAGGACCAGGGATGGTTCCACAAAAGAGACTCTCCATGGGGGAATTCTGGGTTGTTTTGCTATCCTCTTGGAGCTTGATCATGTACTAGTCTTTTTTTTTTCCCTAAAGGAAATGTAATGCTAGTAATCTATGACATGAAAATGCATCAGGATTTTTACATTGTAGTGTATCATTTTCAAAATAAAATTCCAATTTGGGGAAAAACTCTGAGATATCGAGTATTTTATGGCTGCTTCTAACAACTGTGAAGAGCTTTATAAAACAAAAAGTCAAACATAGGCTCTTATTTTTATACTGTCATCTCAAGAAATCAGAGAATGATAGAGTTTCCATTGTGCCTTAAATGAATATCTTATTTTGTAATAGCTATAAGGCAGACATGGCTAAAAGTCTCACCCAAAATCTAATTAAGTTGACTCTATAATTAAAACAAAAATCAAATGGGTAACATTGCCATGTTTTTTGTTGTTGTTGTTGTTGTTGTTGTTGTTGTTGTTGTTGCTGTTAGGATTTGGGCATTGCTTTGGAAGAAGTAGAACTGGGGAGAAAAATGGAGAAAAGAGAAATCTGAAGAAAGACAACCCTTCAAATGTGCCCAACCTTGTTTACCAGCAGAAACACCCTCCCTCCACTTTCTGAGACCAGCATTCCTTTTAAAAAACTTTGCAGTAAAAAACAAAAAAGAAAAAACAACCAGAAAAAAAAAATACTTTGCAGTGAGTTCATCAGAGATATCTGTTAAAAAGAAAATACCTATCATGCTCAATTCTATACCATCTGTTGCTTCAAGACTACCAATTTGAGGAATGTTGAAAAAAATATTGTTAAAAGACTAACCCTAACAGACACATGAAAAAATGTTCATCATCATTAGCCATCAGGGAAACTCAAATCAAAATCACACTGAGATATCACCTTACACCAGCTAGAAGGGCCAAAATTAACAAGACAGTAAACAAGTGTTGGAGAGTATGTGGAGAAAGGGGAACCCTCTTACACTGTTGGTGGGAATGCAAGTTGGTGCAGCCACTTTGGAGAACTGTGTGGAGATTCCTTACCTTATGACTCTGCAATTGCACTACTGGGTATTTACCCCAAAGATACAGATGTAGTGAAAAAAAGGGCCACCTATACCCCAATGTTCATAGCAGCAATGGTCACAGTCCCCAAACTGTGGAAAGAGCCAAGATGCCCTTCAACAGATGAGTGGATAAAGAAGATATGGTCCATACATACAATAGAATATTGTGCCTCCATCAGAAAGGATGAATACCCAACTTTTGTATCAACATGGAAAGGACAGGAGGAGATTATGTCGAGAGAAATAAGTCAAACAGAGAGGGTCAATTATATGGTTTCCCTTACTTGTGGATCATAAAAATAACACGGAGGACATTAGGAGAAGGAAAGGAAAAGTGAATTGGGGGAAATTGGAAGGGGAGATGAACCGTGAGAGACTATGGACTCTGAGAAACAAACTGAGGGTTTTGGAGTGGAGAGGGTGGGGGGTTAGGTGAGCCTGGTGGTGGTTATTAAGGAGGGTACATATTGCATGGAGCATTGGGTGTGGTGAATAAGCAATGAATCTTGGAACACTGAAAAAATTAAATTAAAAAATGACTCATAACTCTTCTTGGATTAGATATCAAAATATATTCTTTTGGGTCAAATCTGTGGAGTTGAGCAAATCATAGTGGAGGCATTAATCATAGGTTCATAGACAGTATATGCAAAAAAAAAAAAAAAAAAAGGACCAGCTAGTTTCTTGCCTATGACACAAACTATTAATCTAAGAATGTGAGTTTTTTAAGCTAATTAAGCACAAAAACTTGTCTTTTACTTGCTATTTTATAAAAAAAATAATAATTGAGCATGTTTTTAAAAACACGGTATTTTCTTTTTGAAAGTTGAAATTATTGTAATAAGTATAGTCATTTGTCATATTAATTTTAATTTTTTTTAAAGATTTTATTTATTTATTTGACAGAGAGAAATCACAAGTAGGCAGAGAGGCAGGCAGAGAGAGAGGAGGAAGCAGGCTCCCCGCTGAGCAGAAAGCCCAATGTGGGGCTCGAACCCAGGACCTGGGATCATGACCCGAGCCGAAGGCAGCGGCTTAACCCACTGAGCCACCCAGGCGCCCCATATTAATTTTAATTTTAACTTATACTAAGGAGATTGGAAAACAGAGGCTGAAACATTTTACAATGGCACACATGATAAATAATCTTTAAGTTTCATTTTCCATAACGTTCTACTTTTTATATTCTGACAGATTCTGTTTCTATATATTTATATTATGATGAAAATGCATATCATTCACCTACAGATCCTGTTTCAACAGAATTGACTTACTCCTCTAAAATTCATAAGATTAGGTGTTTATGTCTTCCATTTTATTCAGCATTCCGTTTTACATAACATTAGCAATTTGTAGTGGTCATTTGATTTTCTGATATTTTCAGTTTTTCGTCCATCATGGTACAGAGCAGGAGTAAATCTCCTTAATTCTTGAAGCTAGACATGACTGATTTGCTTGGATGATGAAAAGTGAGCAGATGCACCCAACAGTATCATCCCGGAGACATCTAACTATTTCTCTGTCAGAGTAAACAGAGATGCTGTACATGGTCCCTAAATGTGAACAAAATGAAGCACAGTCCTTTTCTGAATGTATAACATGGTTCTAAGTCCCTGGGATTTGGGGGGTTATCTGTTAAAAAACAAAACTTGTCTTTGATGTGATGGAGATTTTTAAAAAAAATTGTCTATTAACCAGTACAGAAACTTTCAATCTGGTTTTAACCATGACATCTTTTCTTCAAGTAAAGATTTATGTCAGATAATAGCACTTGAAATTGGGCTATTCTGATGAAGAGGCTGAAGAGCTCAATTGCTCAGTGTTCACTGGCCTATCCACTCCCATGATCTAAGCTATCTAGGGGCACCTCTGTGGCTCCACCAAAACTCAATTGAACACAGTTTAAAACTGAGTCAGAGGAGTGCCTGGGTGGCTCAGTGGGTTAAAGCCTCTGCCTTTGGCTCAGATCATGATCTCAGGATCCTGGGATCGAGCCCCACATCGAGCTCTCTGCTCAGCAGGGAGCCGCTTCCCCCTCTATCTATGCCTGCCTCTCTGCCTACTTGTGATCTCTCTGTCTCAAATAAATAAATAAAATTTAAAAAAAACTGAGTCAGAAATCAGGAGACTTTGGTTTAATCACCTCTAGTAATTCACAATCCATACACTTTCTTTATTCTTAAATATTTCTTATTCTTACAAAAATTCCTCAAAAATTTCTTACACACAGGATATATATACTACAGGAGTAATTCTTAAATCCTATCTCATATTGGTTGTAGAATAAGGTTTGAAATAAGAGGGAAAAATATTTGGTTTGGCATGCCTGTGTGGGTGTGCATATGTATTTTAAGAAATGCTATAAAACAATAAAAATGTATAATGAGATGGTACCTTTATGGCTTCTGATCAAATGGATTTTCTGAATCATAAAGCACTATGAGAATATAAAATTATTTTGATTAAGATAATACATTTAAAGAAAACAAATTTAAGCACTATTTTTTAAAGATGATGGGCTCTGAGCTCTTAGTTCCAATCTGGGGAAAGGAAACTGAATGACTTGGCTCCCTCACCCAACCAAATGTGCACAAAAGGACTAAAACGGCTGGGCAGCATTAGGAAGGGTAGGAAACTAACACAAAACATAAGCTTACCCTACTGTGAAATTATTGCAAGGCCCCATATGCAATATTCCACAGTGCGATTGCTAGAGAAATGAAAGATAAAATGTAGATGCAAAAAAGTCAGGAAGAGGTAATTTAAATGGCCAAGATGATGGAATGCTTCCACAAAACCCCAGAAGATTAGGACTTTTCAGTTTGAGAAAATGAATGTGAGGACAGTAACGATTAAAATGAATAGACTGACCTCTGAAGCTCATTCTAGCACAAGGAAACCTTGAAGGAAATGACTAAATAATAATGGTAGCTAACTTTATTGAATACTAGCAATTCTGTACTGAAGGCTTTATACATGCTTATGCAATTTTCAAAATAATTATATGAACAGAAACTATTATTTTTCCCACTCTATAGATGGAGAAACAGGCGGCAACCTAGTTGACTTACATAACACCATTTAAAAAAAAACCTGGGCTAGCATCTGAATTCTTATGGTAAAGATAAGTGAACGGTTCTCGGTTATATATAAGATTCCTCTGGATTGTTTATTAAAAGTATGGATTCTTGGTCCATACCAAGCTATTTCAGCTTAGTGTATATGTGGTAATGCCCAGAAATTTGTATTTTAAAAATATCACAGGTACTAATACAATTGTGCCCATGATCCACATTTGGAGAAATAACAGTTCACTAGATAAATACTTTCAAAATCCATTTAATGAATGTATGATGTTGGCCAAATACTTTAATCTCTTTAAAACTTCACTTTCCGGGACGCCTGGGTGGCTCAGTTGGTTAAGCAGCTGCCTTCGGCTCAGGTCATAATCCCAGCGTCCTGGGATCGAGTCCCACATCGGGCTCCTTGCTCATCAGGGAGCCTGCTTCTCCCTCTGCCTCTGCCTGCCATTCTGTCTGCCTGTGCTTGCTCTCTCTCCCTCTCTCTCTGACAAATAAATAAATAAAATCTTTAAAAAAAAAAAAAAAACTTCACTTTCCTCATCCACAAAAGATATAGTATACCAATATCATTAACTTTTAAAGGACTAAACAAATTACCCTCTAAACATACTCATAATGACACTTAACCAACTGAGCCACCCAGGTACCCCAAGCATACTTTTTAACTGAGGAAACTTGTAGTAGATTAACTGAAAGAATAAGAGCACATTATTTATTAAGACAAGTTAGTAATTAGTTTTACTCTATTTCAGGGCTCGAGTATAATCTCTTTTCCCAGATTCTTCCAACACAAGGCAGTGTGAACACCACAGAACTTCCAGAAGAGTTTTTCATACTACGAAGGAAAGTACTGATCTCACTACATTACAGTCAGTTGTTTTGTCTTTTTTTTTTTTTTAAATCAAGCTTTGAGTTTTTTCTGAGGGCTAGCTTCAATTTAAAAGATAATATTATATACATATATTTTTTTCATGATAATATATATCTGGCTAATAGCAGAAAGTAAACAGATTTCTGGGGCACCTGGGTGGCTCATTGAGCAGACAATTTTTGGTTTTGACTCAGGTCAGGGTTGTGAAATGGAGCCCTGCATCAAGATCTGCATCCAGTGTGGAATCTGCTTAAGATTCTCTCTCTCTCTCCTTTTGCCCCTCCCCCTGCTTGCACACTCTTTCTAAAATAAATAAATCTTTGGAAAAAAAGTAAACAAATTTCTGTTGACGTAAGGAGGAAAATATCTCACCTAGTCTTATAAGTGCATGGCATTCTCAAAAAGACTATACAAAGCACTTATATAAATCAGTAATTTGAACTCACATAACTAGAATAACAATCCTTCTCAGACATGAATAGTCAGAGGGCTTAAGCTTAAAGTTTCAATTCTGCCACTTTCTTTTTGATCTAAGACTAATTTAACCCAAGCCTAAAATGTATTATCTATAGAACTCATGAGATTAGTCTTAAAACTAAAATGACACATTATATGTATAACTACATATATATGTAGTTATACATATATATATATGTATATACATATATATGTATATACATATATATATATGTATAACTACATATATATGTAGTTATACATATATATGAATGTAGTTATACATCTATATACATATATACATATATATAGTTGTACATATATGTAGTTATACATATATATCACTGTATGTGAAAGTAGCAAGATATAATACCTTCTCTTGGGTTATCAATATACTTATATAAAAAGTATTATACTGGGGCACCTGGGTGGCTCAGTGGGCTAAAGCCTCTGCCTTCAGCTCAGGTCATGATCTCGGGGTCCTGGGATCGAGCCCCGCATCGGGCTCTCTGCTCGGCAGGGAGCCTGCTTCCTCCTCTCTCTCTCTCTGCCTGCCTCTCTGCCTACCTGTGATCTCTATCTGTCAAATAAATAAATAAAATCTTTAAAAAAAAAAAAGTATTATACTTCAGTGATTTGGAAACTAAGTTCTCAAATCCAAAGACTGAAATTAAAATCCAACCCTAGCACTTCATAGAACTGTAATCTTAGACATTTTTTTAATATCCTTAAGCCTCAGTTTCCTCAATTGAAAACAAGAAAATTTTATTTCTTGTACTTCACTATATATAATGTTGTTATGATAATGGAAATGTACCTAAAGTTATTAGCATCATGCTTTGAACTTAGGAAGTCATAAATAGTTCAATATTTCATTTTTACAAAGGTATACGATTAAATTTTACACATGTTCTGATACCATGCTAAAAGAACATGAAAGAGACTAAAAAACTTTCCCCTGGGGCTCCTGGGTGGCTCAGTTGGTTAGGCATCTTATTCTTGGTTTTTGGCTGAGGTCATGTCTCCCAGTTGTGAGGTCAAGCCTCATGTTAGGCTCTGCGCTCAGCAGAATCTGCTTCAGATTCTCTCTCCTTATCTGTGTCTCCCCCTCTCGTACTCTCTAAAATAAATCAATAAAACCTTAAAAAAAATTTGCCCAAATTTCATCTGCTTCTTTAGTTGCTATTTGTGTGGATATCAATGACTGTGTGAATGTCCATTTCTAATGTATAATATGTGATTGTTATATAGTGGTTGCTCCAGAGGAACTGCATTGGCTTTTTCTGTTTGATTTAAATATTAGAAGATTCTTAAAATATAGTCACTAACCTTACTCAAATGTTAATTGTAAGTTTTTTTCTTGCATCATGAAAATGATGGAAAACAAAAAATACTGTTTTACTCTTCATTCATGTTTAGAATTTGAACAAAAGTGAGATCAAGGCTTTGAATCCATGCTTTCTCACCCCCTTTTAAATAGGCTAAGTCATGAAAAATCTGTGTTTGCTTTTCCTTACACATCTTGAATGTATTTCATGTATTTTAAAAAATGTTTTCTTATGATCTATTTTCTCACCAATTTCCACATGCCCAATAGAAGATATAAAAAAAAAAAAAACTACTCCATATGCTTTGTGTAAAATATGTTGGAGAAAATTGGACACAAAACAATCTACTTAGGAAAAAATAGAACAATTGCATGATTTTTTCCATCAGAAGAGGCAAATTATATTTAATTGGTCCTTTCAGCTTTAAATTTCCAGATTCAAAATTTAGGTGATTTCAAATTTAGTAAACAATTACAGAATTGGTCTTCTACTGCTGGTTTATAAAGATAAGCATGAATTATTAGAACTTTCTAAGGTAATTTATATCACAGCTATGACAAATTAAGAATCATGCAAAAACAGAAGCAAGATTTTATCTAATTCATTAGTTTGTAATGTATGCACCAAATAGCTCCCATAAAGAATTTAAAGCTACTTAAAAGAAACATATTCAGGAAGTTGTTTTTTTTTTTTAAGATTTTATTGATTTATTTGACAGAGAGAGAGAGAGAGAGAGAGAGAGAGATCACAAGTAGGCAGAGAGGCAGGCAGAGAGAGAGAAGGAAGCAGGCTCCACGCTGAGCAGAGAGCCAGATGCAGGGCTTGATCCCAGGACCTGAGATCATGCCCTGAGCTGAAGGCAGAGGCTTAACCCACTGAGCCACCCAGGCACCCCCAGGAGGTTTTAATAAGCATATATTAATGAAGCAAACCATACACCAAATACTTTGGTTAATGGAATTCCACTGATTTTGTATTAATGTTAGAACCTAATCTTTCTGTAAAGAAAATCAAAAATTGAAAAAATATTTCCTGTAACATGTGGTTTTAATGTTGCTCTCAATGCTTTAGACTTTATAATAAGGGATTCATGAACTGTATGTCAGTTGATCATCCTTATAACCCAAGAGAAGTATTAACTATTATCCTTTTACAAGTGAGGAAATTAAGTGGAAAACAATGAAAACCATGGAAGTTTTTACAAAAGTACATAGCAAAAATTGGGATTTAAACACTGATCTAATGCAAACATAGAGCCCTTTCCACTATTTATCAGTGTCCTTCTAGGATCTCTACTGGAACACATCACTCAAGTCACCACGTCCTCTTAGTAATACCACACATCAAAAAAGAAAGTCTGATGATAGCTAAAATATAAATAAGGTCTTTACAGAATATCTATTATATTTTCAAATATAGCCAAAGAACTTTATCACCTAGATAAACTCATTACAAGATATTGGCCTACGTATTTACAAGAATAAGTGATTTATGTGTTACTTATGATCAATAGTAACACTTACTCTATAGAAATGAATCAATTAGTACTCCCTTGTTTTCTGACTGAACTCATGGTAATGATAGACTAGTATACAACCCAAATTGTCTATATTCTAGGTATCTTTCTCTCATTTTCCTAAAATTAAAATAAATATGAGTCAAAAAATTAATAATATCCACACTAAATCACTGTTGTTAATGTCTGAAATGGTAATTTAGATGAGGATGGTCACCATAGAAAAGTGAACAGATGAAGGAAATACAGAATACACATTTGATGAGATGTGATAAAGCACCGAATACAGGAAAATGAGGAAGAGGAAGCTGTCAGTCATGACTCCTAAATTTCTGACATATGAAACTAGAAGAATAGTAGGGAAACCCCAGACGAAAACTAAAAGAGGGTGCAGTGTGAGGTGACTATATCCATCCAAGCTGAGAAGAAAGATTAGGGGTAAAAATAGAAATCAAACTTCCTCAGCTGAAGAACTTTGTGAGAAATATATGCACATGGCTAAAAAAGGTAATATAAAGTGAGGAGGAAGATGACTTATAACCAAACCTTTAAAAAATCCAACATTGAATAAACAGAGAATGAGCCTACAAAGTAGATGATCTAAAAGATATCAAAGATGTAGGAGGAAATCCTATATAATTCTACTAATATAGGTAAAAAGGAATCCAAAATGAGAGAGAATATTAAGTCAAAACCTGCTAAAAAATGAATTGAAGCTTGAAATGTACATTTTATTATACAGAAGCTTTCATATTTATATTTGTTTCCAATTCAACCTATTAATATATCTTTTTTTGGCTATTATTTTCATACAGAAGTGTTCTGCTGGGCAATTACTTGATAGATTCCATCAACTCTTCAGCTTGTAAGCATTAATATTTATTTAATTCAATGAGAAAAAGGTAATGGGGAAATTAAGGAAACATGTCTCTAAAGTTTCATAATTTCAAAAAAATTGCTTTATGTAGACCCAGATTTATCTTTGAAAAATATTTACAAATTAGTATAATAAGTTTAATATGATGTTACCTCTTGAACACTAAGACATTAGATTAGGTAAAATAATTTAAATAAATTTAATTAGCAACATTTGCAGAGGATGAAGATTACATTGAAGAATCAACTCTCTTTTTGAAGTCCTTTTTAAGTATATTTTAGTTACTTTATTTCATCTTCTTGACCCACTTACAATTGAAGTACACAGAGTCCTTGCTCTGAAAATATATCAAACATATCAAAAAGAAAAATAAAGTTACCTTTAAGTCATATATTACTGAAGGCTATGGAAATCATGTTTCAATCAGAATTGAAAGTTATAGTTTATTGTCCAACTGAGAGTAGTTTCAATATGGCAAAAAAAAAAAAAAACTTTTTTCACAGAAAGCTTTTTGTGAATTCCTAAGTGTGTGGGTATGTGTACATAGACACTCACGGATTTTATTGTTTCCACATGTGGATAAGGTAAGTATACAAAATATTTACCATACTATTATCAATAAAAATTAAAGAAATCTCTGTGTTTGGGTTTTTAAGTTTGAATAATACCTCTTTTCTTCCTTTCCTGAGTTGGGAATTAATTGAGACATAAGGCATAAGAGACAAAAAATGAGACGAAAATAACAGCTTTATGACAGAAAGGATGCTTAGAGAATTTGCTTTAAATCTTCAGCATAAAGGACTTGCTAATACTTTAAACTAGAATTAAACACACATAAATAGACCTAAGAATTCAAAGATTCCTCTGGCAAGCTTCAGACTAAAGACACAAAAAATTGTGATAGTTGAGGCTGGCACCAAAATAGGAGAAAAGAGAGATGAATTGAATGCACATAGTTTCCTCTACAAAAATCTAACATGTAATTCAGTCTTTTGTCTATGGAGATCAGCATACAAATAATGAGGAAGAGGCCAAGTATTGCTCTAAACCAGAAAGTCTTTTGCTTGGAAATCTGAGCAAAGAAGATGGTTCCTCCACTCAGTAGAATGCATTGATAAAATATACCTAAATTAATTTGAATAAAAATTTATATGTGGACCTATCAAATATATCATATTAGTTCCTTAAGGTTTTATTCTTTTAAAAGATGAAATTCTCCCATTCTAGGGGAAAAAAGAATTTAACTAGTAACAAAGACTAATAAAGATTTTTACTGATACAATTAACTTAAATTTCAGCAAGTTAATGTGGCTAATGAGAAAAAGAGTGGCCAAAAAAGTAAAATACATTTGCAACACAAAGAATGATTACATAAGAAAATAGGGAGAACTGATCAGCAAATACTTTTTAACACATCTCACATATACCAAAAAAAGTGTGTGTATATATATCAAGAAGACCATATATATGTGAATATATATATTTGCACATATATGTAGCTATATATGTTAGATTTTATTTTTATTAAACATTGTTTTATTATTTTACATATATAAAATAATTTCCATTTTTATGTCTTGATATATACACACATATATCGTTAACAAATATCAAAATTAACAAATATCAAAACAATGTTAAACTACCATTTGTTGTTTTTGATATTTGCTGACTTTAATGTTAATCTTTATAGATTATTAATGTTAATATTGCCTATAAATTGCATCTCAATCAAAATTATCCAGTGTTTAGCAAATTCCTCTAATATAAAGGCACTCTTGATGGCAAAAACAATTTCCATCTTCACTGGTTTTTGTTTTCACTACATCTGCTATAGAAAGAAGCCACTCAAGAGTTCTTGCCTCTTCTTTACACCATTGGCCTCTCCCTTTCTTTGCCAGTGTGATTTCAGGCATTTCAAACTATGAACCAGGGGTACTCTATTGATGCTCTATGGAGAATCTATGGACCAGTTTCAGTTCAGCCAGAAATTGTAATACTTTTGAATAGAAAACAACCAACTTAAATTGCTAACTTTTTATGATAGACTCCAAATATCAGAAACTAGGGAAAAAATGAGGGTAGAAACATGTGAGAGACAGAAATGATTGCTAGTAAAAAATCTCAAGACCACTTCACCAATATAACAGCCAAGTCTAGGAGGATTCTGTCTTCCTTGCCAACTTGTACTTTGAGCAACCTCCTCCCACCTCAGTCAGTCACTGGCATGATCCCTGCTACATTCTTACTTTATCATCCATTGGGGCTACTTAGTTCTTTTATGGCAGCAGAAAAATGACACAGAGGGGCGCCTGGGTGGCTCGGTGGGTTAAGCCGCTGCCTTCGGCTCAGGTCATGATCCCAGGTCCTGGGTTCGAGCCCCACATCGGGCTTTCTGCTCAGCAGGGAGCCTGCTTCCTCCTCTCTCTCTGCCTGCCTCTCTGCTTACTTGTGATTTCTCTCTGTCAAATAAATAAATAAAAATCTTTAAAAAAAAAAAAAAAGAAAAAAGAAAAATGACACAGAACACTGTACAGAAATTCAGCAGTTTCCTAGATCTCTTTTTTTGCATCATCCTTCTCACTGTAACAAATGCAGGAACAAACTCAAAGCCAGTGAAATTATATAATAGCCTGACTGACTTTAATTTCCTTACCGATGAATAAATTGATAGGTTGTGTAGGTTCACGGTATAAACTCTGAGAAAAGGGAACTTGTCTTTCATACTACTGTATTACCATTGTCTGGACATGTAATTGTTGCTAAAATGATATTTGTGAGTTAGAGAGAGAATAAGACACTGGTATAAAACTGTGGTAAAATACAGAAGAAGGGAGAGTTAGAAGACAAAGCTTATTTATAGCAATTAAAGAGAAAACTCTGGGAATTTATCTTCCATCTGCTTAAATCTCTAAGTAGACCTTATGTATGTGGAGAATAATCGAAGGTGGTTTTCATGGTAAGGCCCATCCAGACTCACTGATATTTGGTTGCCACTATCTATGAAGTCTTTGCTTGGAAAATAGCTGATTACAGGTCAGCCAAGGTACACATCAGCCTTTTAAAGAGTAGACCAATATGTAGAAAATTTTACATGAAGCATTTCCTCCATACCCCCTTACTGCCCTCCTCAGTCCCTAATCCTTTCAGCTGCTTAGCTACACAGAAAGCTAGAGATGCTTTTCCTAAGTTACAGGGTCTTAGACCTTTAGTACAGGAGCATTTGCCTGCTTCTTCTCTCCAGGCATTAGGTGATCAGGTCTGTAAGACTTTCAGTCAAAAATTTAATGGGAAATCTCTTAGCCTTGAAATTCTTTCCAGGAGAAAGATTTATTCAATTTTATACCTCAAGTGAAGAAATATAGTATCCTATCAACAACCACTGGCTCGGTTCATCTAAAGTTAATTTGCTAACTTTCCATTTGGTAGGAACACCATAATTTGCTTCAATTTTAGCAAGATGCCTGCTATTGCTAGATATGATGGAGATAAGCCACATATGAGCCTTGTCATCTTTCTACCATCAAACCTTTATTCGTTCATTCAAAAATATATTGGTTCAACGCCAAGCACAATACGAAGTACTATGGAGTAAATTGTGAATTTGACTGACATTATTCCTCTCCAGAGTTTCTCTGGTGGAGGGAATAAATTTAAAATTCGTAACCAATAAATACTTCAAAATTCGAGTAAATGCAATAAAGGAAACAAAAAAGTAGGCCAAAATAGAAGATAACAGAACCCATTGAGAACCTAATTTAGATAAAATAGTCCCAACTATTTCCTTGAGAGGTAATATTTAGTCTGAGAAGTGAAAGAAGAATGAAATTGCTGACTAAGAGCAGAATTGGGAACAGAACATCTTAACATGCACCCTGATGTAGTCATGGGAAAGTACTGTGTTCCATCAAGATCCAAGGGTCATACATGGAGAACTTTATGATGGATTTCTGACTAAAAGAGCCAAGTAAGTTTTTTTTTTCCATACTGCAGACCATTTACTCTGGGAGTCTTTCGACGTCTCAGACATTTCCCATCTGACTCTTAGGCTAAAACCTATTTCCCCAAAGCCTTGTTTTCAGCCAGCTGTCAATCTACCAATCGTTTCAAACATTCTTCCTAAGAAACTAGACAGATTGACCTAACACCCTGGGGTATTTCTGTTTTAGAAGTGGACACAAGAAGACAATAAATCCAGTCAGATGCAAAGGAGTAAATCCCTAATGGATCACCCGGCAGAAGAGTGAATTGAGTAGGTAATACCCACCCACTGTTATAGAAGCTAATTTCATAAATCTTTTCCTAATAGGGTTCATATAAATTGAGACTTATGCACTGAAGGAAGTAGAGAGCTGCTTATTATTTATATTAAGAAATATGTTTGGGAAAAAAAAAAGAAATGTGTTTGGTTCTAATTTAAGTGAATTACACACACACACAGATCAGTGTTCTGCTATAACCAGGTCACATTCTCAAAATTGTTTCCTTTACCCTTTAGTCAATTCAAGCTAAATACACATTAACTCCTCAAATTTAAGAATGAGTTTTTGTTTTCTGAAATAATTATCTATGATATTTATATGGAAAAAATAATACTATGGCTATGTTCTTCTATGGCTATTAGCTTCAGCAGAGAACATGTTGTTTAGGTCTGTCAATCCCTGACCACTGCTAAATTATCAAACAATTTATATAAAAATTCTGAATACTTTGACACATTGCCCCATAATCACTTAATTTGTACCAATACAACATGGCTTATGATTCAATAAGTAAACACAGAAGTTTAAGGAATGTGTATACTCAGTAGCATTTTGATTCAATAAAATGTTTTAAAACTACTTTTTCAAACATTTGGGGTTTGGCAAAACATAAATTGTCTTGGCGAAGCACTCTTTCTCCTGATTTCTAAGCCCAGTGCCTTTCAAGGGAAATTTAATTCATATGTTTCCAGTATATTTACACTTAGTTTATTTAAATGGTGTTTTGTAAGAGCTCTGTGAGGTCCAAGAAGTCAATAACCAGTTTATAAAGTGTTTTAAATTTCCTGTACATTGAACCAGGTGAGCAAATTTTGTTTAAAATAATAAAAATTCATGAATTTATTTTAAAATGCAATATAACAGTAATATTCAAACTGTAAAAGTTACATGTTATTCCCAAATATATCTCAATAATACGTGATTAGCTGCCACCCAAGTATACCTTGTATAGGGCTGGGCTGGAACAGAGTTGAGGGAGCCAGTTGAGATCAATCCAGGGTATAAAAGAGCTGGTCTGTGGATTGATGAGAAAACTAGCTACAGAAAGAAAACTTCTCCACCTCTTGTGGAAGTGACTGGTTCTACTAAGCACCTCCTCGTCTTCCCCTTTATTAACTATAACTTTGGGAAAGCCATTTAACTTCTCCCAGCCACTCTTATTTTCTTTTAGTCTAAAAAAGGTGATAATATAGAACTAATTTCACAGGGCTAGAATGAAGAATAAGTGAACATGTAAGGGTAAATTTATAAGTTGTTATGAAGTAGGGTGGCATACAGTAAGTGTTCAATAAAAAATGATAGTTATGGGGGTGCCTGGGTGGCTTGGTGGGTTAAAGCCTCTGCCTTCAGCTTGGGTCATGACCCCAGGCTCCTGGGATCTGGCCTCACATTGGGCTCTCTGCTCGGCGGGGAGCCTTCTTCCCCCTCTCTCTCTCTGCCTGCCTCTCTGCCTACTTGTGATCTGTCAAATAAAATTTTAAAAAAATGATAGTTATGATTACTTAATGATTACATAAGATTACCTACAATAACTACTTTAGCTAAATTGTCTTTAGTTAGATGCCATTAGTTGAAGACCATTTAAAAAAAATTATTTAGGTGATTCTGACTTACATGAGAAAATGGACAGGGCAATAGAAAATAAGCTGGAATCAGAGCAAAATGAGAGCTTTCTAGCTTTGTCTATGGTGTTAGTTAATGAAAGGAGTAACAGACCAGGAAGGAAGACAAGAGTTCTCATTCTCTGCACTGCTATTAGTTGCTTGATTAGAGGTAAGTTACATAATGATACTGGCCTCCAGCTTTCACAGGAAATAATGTGACTACACAGATGACCCTAGGTTTCACCCAACTTTCAAATAGTATTGTTCTGTTGTTTACCTCAGCATCAAAATAGTCTCAAAATTTATCACAAAAGTTAGCTAATATTTTTTTCCCAAACATACTGGGTGAGAGACCATATAACTTAAGCTACAGAAAGATTCTGCTGGGCCACATCATGAAGTCATGGAGCAAATTATTCCTCTTCCCTTTCTAAAATACACTGGGATGAGAAGTGGGGGGGAAAAAAAAGTGCATCAAAACTGATCCATATATGCAAGTATGCTTTACATTTACATTTTCAAAAATTGGAAATGTAGAAAGATAATAAATAAAAATATAATTCCCAGGATCTGACAAGAAGTAGCTTGGAGGACTTTATATCATATAAATCCATTTTGCTTGTTCTAACCTTTAATTCAGAAAAACTGAAAGTAAAGAATATATCTCTGTTATCTAGAAGAATACAAGCATTTTCAAAATTGTTTATTATTTCTCGTTATATGGTATAATCACTTCACCCACATATAGTTTGGTCACTTTGCAATTGGAGTTAGTCTAATATTAAGCAGAAATTTCAAGCCAGAGCCAAAATTAAAGCCCTAAAACTTCATTAGTCTATCAACTACCATCCACAATCCATGCCACAGCTAATCATTATTCAAATTAAGAATGAATTATAAATGCAAAAAAAAATCTTACATGAAAAGAGAAAGCAAACTGTGAAGGACCTAAGAACAGTAAGTACAGAGCTGAAATTGTGACTAAATCATGTCTCTCTTAGTCCAGAAATATTTCTACTTTCTATTTCACACATCTGTCTTTTAGGGGCTTTCTTTTTCTCACACCATTGCCAAGATAAATTTAGGAAGAGCAGAGATTCTCAGTCAGATGAGCCAGGCATGTAATTATTTTTAGATTAAGGCACAAATGCTTTGTTCCCTTTGCAAACACTTTCCTATATTCCCCTTTTTGAACTTTCTCCTCAGTTAATAAAATAATCAATAAATAAAATAAATAAAATAAGCATAATGCATATGGAATGGCTTTGTCACTGTATCACTTCTGTGAATATAAATTATTTTATTGTTGTCACCTTAAAATACACCCATACTTTTATATAAATTACCTAAAAATTGTCTCTCCTTTTCCTAAATATTAAGGGACATTAAAGTTTAAGAAATTAATCTGCTTTCCAGATGCTAACATTCTTGTTGAATGGAGAAGAGTAGCATATATGATGTGCTGAAAAGCAGGCTTCTGACCATACCTGCAACCAGGACTTGAAGCAGAGAAAGCTTCCTGTGGATTGCAGTACTCAAATCTACTTTTGGGAGTCCCTGATGGATGCCACATATGAACCCACAAACCTCCGTAGTGCCTAATATCACGACTCAGATTTTGCCCTGATGTGATTCATCCTTCTCTGGTCTCACTTACTCATATCTGCTACCTGAGATTCTTGCTAAAGAAGCTTCATTACCATCAGGGCACATTAGGAGAAATGAACATCTAGACTATCATTTTTGGGATCATCAGTCTCCAGATTTCTATTCATCAAGGTACCAATATAGTGTTTATGTGCTTGCAAAAGTAGAGTAGGGAGGGTCTCCTCTGTGTCCTTGTTCACAGTGGGCCCCAAGCTTCTCTGCACCTGGATCTAACAAAGTTTTGAATGTTCTTTTGAGCTCTGCCTCTAAACATAGTTAATCCCTATTTCTCCTGGTTCAAAAACCAGCCTAAAAAACCTGGTGCGGGTAGGTACACTTTATACAAATCGTGTCCTTTTCCTATTCTGGCCATATCAATCCTCTCTTGATAATACCTCTTTCTAAAATTCAAATTAAAAAATCACACAAATATGAATGGACTGGGAAAACAAAGGAAGACAGGAGAGGAAGTGATATTGACACAATTGGCAATCTCCCAAAAGTCATGAGATACGTTTCTTTGCAGAACTGAAGATTGAAACTTAGATATATGCAAGTGATATCCTGAAAATGAAATCTCAGCTAAGGGATAAAACAATGCTTAAAACCAAGTCTAGTTATGGTCAATATCACCTTCCTCAATTAAATCAGAGAGAATGCTTACAAAATAATGAGTGCTAGTTCAATATGCCTGATAGAATTATCTGGGATTCAAATCAACATTTTGAAGCCAACTTAACTCGTTGGACACACCAAACACAGAACACCAAATTGGTCAGAATCAATGCAATATTATTTGTTCTGTTACAAGAATAGGATTTTTTTAACTTTGCATTCATTCATTTTTAAAATTTATATGTGTTTTGTTCTTTTAGAGCAATTTTCATTTCAGGAAATAATTTATATCAACTAGTATTTGGATGTATATGCAGAAAATTTAAATATTTTAAGACAAATCAGTTTATATGGGAAATTTTCTTTTTCTGAATCTTTCTTTAGTTATAAATGTGTTGTTTCAGATGCTCTTTAAGTACTCTGTTATATTTAATACCTAAAATTCTATAAAATTTATCTCTAAATAAAGTATACACACACACACACACACAAGAATATATAATGAATATATTTACTTATTTCTCATAAATTTTTTACAAAGCTCATTTTGAAACACAAATTTGCTACCTGAAAAATAAAAATAAAATACTTTGGAGAGAAAAACACACTATAACTTTCCCAGAGCATTTTTAACCCTAAGTGTACAAACCTACTTATCCTTTACAACTATACAATTATAGAATTCTGACAATAAAATTTGATAGTTTAAAATTAATCAGATAAAAAAGAAACTGTATTAATTCATTTAACATCATAATCAATAGAATGGAATGGAACAATATAGTTGTTTTTTTTTAATTGCAAAATTTTCTATAAATGCTATGAGTAGCCATTTGATCTATTTCTGAGGACATTAGGAAAATGTTAATTTTAGCTATATTGTAAAATGTCATTAAAATATGTGCCGCCACCCTCCCCCCCAAATCATAGCAAACACAGATTTCTTCAATGGGCAAAGTTTAAAGCTTTGCTTCAAGCACTGTATTTCTTTTAAGCCTCATGTTTTTGCAGAACAAAATGTCACATGCTGTATTTGAAAGGAGAAAGAGAACAAAAAAGAACTAAACTTCATGATGGGCTATTACTTTGGTTTTATATTTAGGAATTTAAAATGTATCCACACTAAGGTTCTCACCTGCTTCTTTTTAAATATTATCAGTGACTATTCTTTCTTCCTACCTTTATTCCATTTCACACATGACAAAGATTAACACAAATGTACCACACTACTCTGTGGGTTAGCTACTTTTGTATGTTTCTACATTTGATGCCTTTATTCAAATATAAAAAACAGTTAAAATACATGGTTTTGGACAAATCAAGGTGAGAAATTCTAGGTTGTTAGTGGACTTCTGCCCAGAAATAGAAATCATTGTGACTCATTTCAAAAGCGGTTTTCACTGCCTCATAAATAACTGGTTATAAAAGATAATCTGGATACTACAGTTAAGCCCATTTTCAGTATTCAAAGAGATACTTTTTTTAAAAAGACTTATTTGAGAGAGAGGGAGAGAGAGAGAAAGAGAGAAAGGGAGTGCACAGGAGTAGGCGTGGAGGGGCAGAAGGAGAGAATCCTCTCCCCAGTATGGAGTAAACTCCCTGCTGAACTCCCAGCTTGGCACTGGCCTTGATTTCAAAACCCAGGAGATCACGACCTGAGGCAAAACCAAGAGTCAGACACAACCAACTGAGCCACACAAGTGCCCCTCTTTTGCCAATGTTTTCAATCAAATTATCCTTGTACAAATTAAATTCAACTCAACAATCACTAACTGAATCCTGGCAAAGAAAGTACTATGGATATATAGCAAAAATAAATATAAATCGTGATCTCAAAACACTCAAAATCAAGCATAGAACATAGACATGGGACTGAATAACAATTTCTTCTTTCTTACCCAACCCATACCTTCATTTTCTTTCTTAGACAATAAAATGTAATACTATAGCCACTCTTTTCTTAACATTCTATATCCTGGTCTTGTAAGACACAAGACTCTACATTTTCTAACTAAGATGATTTTATTTTTTTCCCTCCTAAATACAGGTTTCTGAATGGTGTTATAGAACTGCATTACAATCCTGGAAATTGGAGGCACCCCAATCACCAATTCTCTGTTATTTGCTAAACCCAAGCACCTCTCAAACACTTGATTTCAAGTATTATTAGCCAGTGGGCACTTATCTTTCAACAAATCATTTTAAACACATAAATTTTATGTCTCTAGATGAAACTTTTCTTATCTCCACAAATTCTCTATAGGGCCTCACTTCTTATAACTGGTTACCTTCTACATCACTGAAACAATCGTGGCTATTCAGTTGCACTTAAATTGTGGCTATTCAGTTGCACTTAAAGTGCTGTCCTATACAACTTTACCTACATCTGTACCTGCCCTCATTGCTTTTATTCCCCGACCTTGGAGAACTAGGTGCATCTTCTGTTATTTAAGGATGTTAACTCCGCCTCTAATTTTTGTGACCTACTCCCCCAATTCTTTTCGATTCTCTTCTTCAATAACAGCCTAACTTCATTGAGGAGAGAACCATGTTTGAGTCATGGTAAGTATTCAAAAATAAATGTTCAAAAATATTACCGAAGAAGTGGCTGATTTGTGTTTGGCACTAATTATGGCATGTCAAAACATGGTGTGCTTCATAAAATTGCATTTTTTTCAAGCTTGTACAGTTAATTAATACTTAATCAGGAATAATCTGCTCCAGACACATAGTAATGAGGAATAAACTATAAAAATGGAAAGCCAATAGGACATGTCTGGGCTTAAAAATAAGATTACTATTTCCATCTTACTTAATGATAAAATTTCAGAAGCCAGCTATTTAATTTCAGGATAAAAGCACTCCTTTTATTTAACTTTGTAACAGAAGTTCTAGCCAAGTTGATAAAAGAAGAAAAAAGAAACTTATAAGAATTGGAAAGGAGAAGAAAAAGCTATCATTGTTTGGGCTAATGTAAATATATATAAAACAATAAAATCTAAGAAAAACAGAATAAAAATTTTAGTTCAGCAAGGTTGCTGAATACAGGGACAAGAAAAAAAAAATGTCCTATAACAGAGCAAAACTAATTAAACAATAGATCTCATTTATAACAGAAATCAAACACAAATATCTGTGTATACACATGTGCTCACACACATACACAAATCAAAATATCCAAATCATTTAACAAACTGTTCATAGATAAGGAAGTCTAAAATTCTAATACATATTGAAAAATGCTCAACCTAATTTTTAATTGAAGAAAATAATTAAAATAATGTGGTAGTATTAAATAACCAATATTTTTAAAAATATTAAAATTCTATTTATAAAAAATCATTTGTTTATGATGTGATAAAATGGGCTCTAATAAACTATTGGTGGAAACATAAAGTGATAAAACCATTTATTAATAATAATTAGCAATAATGAGTAAAGTTAAAGATGTACATATTCTTTGCCTTAAATCCATTTGAGGTATAATATTTTAATAATGTATAATTATACCAGGAGACATGCACAAAAATGTTTGTCACAACATTTATAAGAGCAAAAATAAAGCAAATCAACCAAACACATTTTTAATGAAAATTTTTAAAATGTTCAATGTGTAAATGGATTAAACAATTGCTACTTATTCATATAGCAGAATAGTATATAACAGGTATAATGAATGAAACTAGAACTATATTAACACAGAAAAATATTTTAGGATAAAAAATTTATAGAATACTAAAAATACAATATTTCTATAAAGGTAAAATACTTTACATCTCTACTTTTCTTAAGTGCCTACTCCTATCTGATCAATGAGAACACATGCATGAAAAAGTGAAACATTAATTTCAAGATAGTGATTAACTCTGGAAAAGAAGAGATGACAATAGAGTGAATAGTAAATTAGTGTCACCTGTCTGGAATGCTTGATTTATTAAATGACACATTTCTGTGGCAGATGGAAAAATATTATTTTGCTAAGATACCATTTTGCTAAAACAACTTATTGTTTGGTCTTAATGTTCAAAATTGGTCTTAATGTTCAAAACATATGGGATTTAATATTATTTCTATTTTATTTCTCTTAAAAATATTAAACAATTAAAAAACAATAACTAAAGTACCCTTGAGGTAGACGTCTTCACTCTCCTATTCTTCATGGAAAAAATATCCTCCTGACGCAATGATGTGCCACTTGGTCATTAGATTTTGCTTTGGCCAGTGGAATATGGACAGAAGTGACAAGTGATAATTCTGAATAAAGGCTGTGAGATGCATGGCAGTTTTCTGTGCCCCTTTTGTGTTCTTGTACTTTCCCATGAAAACATCACATTCCAGATGAGGTGCTTCATCATGCTGGTCTTGGAATGAAAGGACACACTGGAGCAGAACTACATCTGACACTGTACTTGGATAAGAGTCAGCATCTAACCCACAGGCAGTGATATAATATGTGAGTGAGAAATCCACAGTTTCGTAAGCCGCTGAAAGTCAGACGTTATTGGTTATGGAGCCTTTTTACAGCAAAATCTGTCAAACAGAGTCCAATATTATTATAGTATAGAATATTCATGCAAAACATCATAAAATTGCATATTGGTACATAAAACTGCCTCATGTATTCAATATCAGAGGCATGTTCATAAAACATACCAAGCGAACTTGATTTGAAGTTGGTTCATGTTCACTACCCCAACCTAATTTGTAATATGAACACATGAACCATGCAGACTTCTACAATGAATAATCTGCAAAAATTAATCCTATAGTTAGCATTATAATTCATTCTAAGGAAGAACTGAATGTGGTTTAAATATTATAAACTATACTGCATATTTAAAATCAAAGAAACGGGGAAAATTGAATATGGTTTTGAAGTCAGTACTGTAAGAGTTTTCTCATTTTCAGAACAAACTTCTGAGGTTAATTTTCATCAGCTAAATGCCACCCATATTCTGTCACATAATTTATTTGTAGAGAAAATAGTCTTTGAAATATAAGAATTCTTACAGAAATTTCTAAGCTATCAAGCAAGAGTGTCAACATATAGTTTTTGTTTGTTACACCTGGAACAAAAGAAGAAATTCTGAATTCTCTCTAGTGGAGCTAAGAGCAGGGAAGAAATAGGAAAAGTCTGGATTATACTCAATCACTGAGTCACAAAATTGCCAAGCTGGAGACCTACCAATCCATTCTACTCCCAACTGACAATGTGAAAAATTGTCACCCTGACTTTGGTATTCATCAGACTTCCTATTCAGAAAAATCCTCCCTCTGAAAGCAATTAAAATGCTAAGTAAATTTTTTAAAAAGATTTTATTAATTTACTTAAGTGAGAGAGAGGGAGCATGAGCACAAGTCGGGGGAGGGGGAGGAGCAGAGGGAGAAGGAGAGCAGACATCCTGCTGAGCAGGAAGCCCTGGTATCAAGCCCCACATTGATACCAGGACCTGATGTGGGGCTTGATACCAGGACTCTGCAGGACTTTGGGATCATGACCTGAACCAAAAGGCAGACACTTAACTGACTGAGCCACCCAGGTGCCCCACTAAGTAAAATATTTTTAAGAAATTACTTAAAGAGTCAATTAATTGATTAAACTGTAATTAAGGAACCAAAATCCTAGTATGGAAGTACCCAGAAAGTCAAGCAGAGCTCATAAGCTCACTTTTTCCCTAAAGACATTTGCCAATAATGATATTGTACTTATAGTTTCTGATCTTATATGTCATACAAACAACCCAAAGCCCAAGGCTTTCCCATGATGGGGGGTCTAATAGGAAACCATCTACATTGCTCCATCAAGAAAGACAAAACTCCAAAAGGGAGTCTTAATGGAGGGTGAATCAAGAGTAAACCTTCCTCCACTCCCCATTCCCAAGAAACTTTAAGAAAAGTGATTTGGCAATAGCAGATCTGCAAGTATGTAGTATATGTAATAAAGCTGTCTCAGTTGTGACTAAAATACTCTATCAATACAAATACAGAAGTGCTGACTGCCACTAGGGAAAGACATCTCATCTAATCAACATCATCCTAATAAGTTTGGCTAATTTGCATACACATAAAACCAGAGCCAGATGGTTGGGGTACCAGAGCCAGATGTACTTAAATCACATGAAAGATTAATACTTTGAAGTTGCCTGATTTAAATACAGGTGTATTTCAGAGCCAGTTAAGTATGAATAATAAGCATAAGCATGTGCACTTATCATAGTCAGGACCAGTTTATTACGGTTTGCTAAGTATATAAACCCCAAAACTTCATAGCCCAATGATACCTGTTCCCATCACAGGGATTTCTTCACTTTCTCAAGAGTGGAAGTTTACATCTTCAACTGCAATCTGAGCCCCTCTCTGAGAAGAGAACTTGCTAAGAAGCCCATACCACAGTGATGAGTTTTGGGCAAGAGTTTGTAGTAGGGAGACAGATTTAGAGAGAGTATTAGGATAAAGAAGAGAGTGGAGAGAGAGAGTGTGTGCATGCAAGTGAAAGCAAGGAAGAATTTATATCTGCTAGTTGATTACTGGACCATTAGAGATACCCATCTGGATAAAGGTATTTTATCCTTACCCCAGTGAAACATATATATGTATTGATAGGGAGGTCTAATTTAAATGAATGAGATATGTTTGTATTGAATAATCTTCTGTTAAATGGAGTGATTCCATAATAAATATAAATAACTTGAAAAAACTAACTCTGGTCACACATTATTTTATTAAAGATAGTGGAGTGAACATAATACAGTTTATTGCAGATCTTACATACTCCTCTCCCTTGCTCCCACCATACCTTTAACAAGTAGTGACAAAAACCATCCCTTAGAAATTGAAGCCATATTTAAGCCTTCTCAAATTCACATTTCCTAAGTAGTCAAAAAAATATTAAGTAATGAATTTCAATTGTTCTTAGTAACTTAACAAAAGCAAAAGACAAATTTTCTCTGAAAGTTTCTAACTTCATCTGAGTCACAGAGAATTCCCACCATTTTCCAAGCAAAGAAAAAGCTCCCAGTCAAAATAAATTGACCATAAAAAGAAATAAACCATCTTATACAACAGAATGCAGAAAATGACCCACAATGAGTTGAAATTTTCAAGTCCAGATTATAAATTAACAATGATATTAAAATGTTTAAATAAATAAAAGATTAACAGTTATCTACAGGGAATAGAAAATTATAAAAAATAATTATTTAAATGTGGAAAAACAACAGATAAAAAATTTCTGAAAATATAAATTTAAGAATTCAGTGGATTAGTTCAGATGAAGAAAATAAGTCAGAACAAACCAGTCACTATGTAGAGAGACAAAGAAATAAAAGATGGAGTCAAATAAAACAAGTCTAATCAGAGCTCCAGAAGGAAGGGAGAAAGAGAATGGGTTAGATGCGTATATAAAGATATAAAGTATGAGAACATTCTAAAATTGATAAAATATACCAAGCCCAAACAATCCAGTGTAAGATAAACACAAAAGACTTTCACATCTAGATACATCATAGTAAAATTGTGGAAAACCAATATCAAACAGAGAAAATAAAAAAGAGAGGGGAAAAATATATGCTTCAAAATAGTAGTAGTTGGATGGACAGCTCCCTTCTCGATAGCAGAAGCCAGAACGCAGTAGAATGATAACTTTAATAGACTGAAAAGAAATAAAGGATAGCCTTAAAAATTCTATTAAGAGAAAACTTATTTGCAAGAATGAAGGCAAAATAAAAACATTGTCAGATAAAACTATGAGAATTCATCACAAGAAAAATTGCACTGAAGTCTGTAGGATATACTCTATGCAAAAAATGAAGGACCAAAAGGGTTGAAATGAAAGAAAGAAAAGCACAGGAAGTGACAAATATTTGGGTTAATTTAAACAAATACTGAAAGAGATAATATAATGTTCAATAGGGTTAAATATGTAGAATATAATACAAGGAATAATTTGTCAAGAGAAGGGTAAATTAAAACCATCTGTGAATTTTACACTGTCTTGAAAGAAATGATACTAAATTTAGAATACTGAAAGTATACATATTATAATTTCCAAGGTAACCCCTACAGTAGTAGAAAAGTAAACATTTCACAGCTAGTAGCAGGAAAAAAAAAAAAGTATCATAAGACAAAATTAATTGCAAAAAAAAAAAGTCCAGAAAGAAGAAAAATATTAGAATCAGCAGAAAAACAATATGTAAAAATAAATTAAATTAAATCTGCAATCACAATTAAATATAACCAGCCTAAATTCTCTAGCTAAAGACCAAAGATTTTTTTAGATTCAATCTAAAAGTCAATATAGAAAGTAAAAGAATGGAGATAATTCAAGAAAATACTAACCTAAAATAATTGAAGTTATACAATTTACTGAGAAAATAAGATGTAAGTAAAGGCATTAACAAAAATAAAGACTTTTAATTTATAATAAAAATTCAATTCTTGAGGAAGATATTGCAGTATGAAATTTCTATTCACCCTAATAAGAGCTATGTGTATCACCATTAATGACTCTTACATATATGATGTTGAGCAAAATAAGTTACTGAGATACACCTACACTATGATTCCAGTTACAAATTTTAAAATCAGGAAAAAGTAACAACTTTTTTAGGGATAAATATATATGTGGTTAAAAAAAAAAACAAAAAAGGAAAAGGAAAGGAAATCAGAAAATGAAGTAACACAGAATGCAGGTTAGTGTTTTTACTGGGAGAAAAGGAAAGGGGATGCAATAAAAGAAGGTCGTCTTAGGTAGTCTTAAGGGGATGGCAATATTTTCATTGTTAAAGTGAGTGATGGTAACAGGAGTATTTGCTATAATATTTTTCATCAAAGTACATATGTATATTTGTATATTCAGTCTTAAGTTTCATATCTTTTAAAATGGTGAAAGGATAAATGACATATTTAAGATAACATAGCTAGCAATGATAGCTATAATCTTTGGTTCCTGTTTTGTTTTGTTTTGTTTTGTTTTGTATAATATATCTTACTTAACTTCCTTAATAACACCTCTGATTCTCTATATTCTTCAGTGGCCCATGTATATCAAGATATAGGATATGTTAAAACAGACTTAATAGGTTTGGGGGGAAACATATGTAACATTTTTATTTTATCATCTCATTTAGTAGCTCAAATATACATTCCTAACTATATAGTTCCCTAGTCTTATATCTTATTTTGAACAACTGTCATTTTGCCTGATCTAAATCTCTTTTCCCTTCCATTCACAGAATTCTTCTTTACTTTACCATCAGCATATTATTTTAGATCAAGTTAACTCTTCCTGCTCCTGCCAGAGATGAGCAGATGACCTATAACCTGGACCTGGTTCATGAGACTACTACCCTTCTTAGGTTAGGCATGTGACCAAACCCAGACCAATAAAAGCCCACCAGTGTTACATTAGATTTGTTGGGATATTCTTTCTTTATCTAGTATTGTGACCAGTGAAGACTGTAAGCATGGAGGGATCAGACTGAGAATGTGTCCCACAGAGAGCATAATGCCATCAGAAAATGGAAAAAGAGAAGAAATAGATTTCTGATGACATTATTTTGTCTCCCTAAAGTAAGGAATTTGAGCCAACAACTGCCTACTTCTTGTTTGCTTATGGTAATTTGAGTTGGTTTCTGACACCTGTGACCTAGAAGTGTTGACTATGTAAACCTTTACAAAAACCTTAAATTAAGGATTGAAGCTTAGAGGTCAAAAGGAGCAAGGCAAGCAAATGAGTTAATTGAGCCAGGCAAATAGCACCCACTTTCTTACTCTTTTGTTTCCCAAAAGAATAAAAACATCACCATTTTTAAAATAGAATTTGTAAAAATTTTTTTTTCCAGTTTTTTGTTTGTTTTTGTCTTAGCCAAATGCTACTAGCAATAGAACACTTGACATTGTTGGATTTGGAAGATTCATCCCCCATCAGAACAAGAAGTTGTCATTAGGCAACTACAGACTTTTTTTTTTCCCCCTTGCTATTCAAGCACACAGGCTCAGTGTGGATGTATTATCTAATTTTTCAAGGGAAGATGGATTTTTTAAAAAATTATTTTGGAGATATTCCCCAATTCTAAAAAAGTTTATTTTAAAGACTGGGTGTGCCAAACAAAACATTTCCTCAGATAAGATTCATCTTTGGAACTGGCAGTTTGGAATATTTCCCTCATGGTAATTACCACAGTGTTTTTGTTTTTGTTTTTTTCTTCTCATTATAACCCTTTAGTTCTTTTACATCATTCTCTCTCTCTCTTTCTCCCCCTCACCACATCAGTTTATAGCTTCTATCCTCCTTGAATTCAGCTTGACCACATCTACTTGGTAGTTAGAAAAAACTCTAACTTGGTTAGTGAATTTAAATACAAATAATTGTAAATTTTTTCATGCTAAGGAAAAGATATATTCATTGTTTGTATCAGCTAATGACTATTAATTTCTAGTCCTTTTAATTAAATTAACCAAGACAAGAAGTATTTTTAAACATTAGAGATGTGCTGCTAAATATTCAGAAAATACCTTAAAAGGTAATCTAGATAAAAAGTATTAATTATATTATGTTGTCAGGCATATTTTGGAAGACACACACACACACACACATCACAGCCATTGAATTAAAATTAAGTTTTATTAATCCACAAAGAAAATTGCTTTGTTGAGTAAGATAGATGAAGTTCTGACAGGCATGGATATGTTGATATTCTATTGGATATTTGACCTTTTTTTTTTCTTAAGATTTTATTTATTTATTTGACAGAGAGAGAGAGAGATCCTAAGTAGGCAGAGAAGCAGGCGGGGGTGGGGTGGGGAAGCAGGCTCCCCACTGGGCAGAAAGCCCAATGTGGGGCTCCATCCCAGGACCCTGGGGTCACGACCTGAGCCAAAGGTAGAGGCTTAACCCACTGAGCCACCCAGGTGCCCCAATATTTGACCTTCTTAATATCATAAAACAGAAAGGAAGACTAGGAGAAAGTTTGGAATTTGCTTTTTCAGGATAAAAATGTCTGAGTTTATTTGGTTAAAGGACATTAATAATGAATAAAAGGGATACGTGAGCCTGTTACTCAAAGAATATTTTGGCAAACGCATATGCGTCTCTTTTTCTCAATAGCATAAATGATTATAATTAAAATATATGTTAATCCATTTAATATTGTATCATTAAGAGTAAAAGCAAAGGACATTATTACAGAATTATAAATTGGCTTGGATTGCTAGACATAACCCACCAGCAGAAAAATTTGAGTCTATTATGAAGGCTATAATTAGGACCAACCAAGTAAATCAAGAAGTTATGATTCATGGAATCAGAAATACTGTTTAGGATACAAGCAGCCTATAAAGTCACAGTAATAACCTCCTTTGTGAAGGTGCTAGGATCATACCTGTACACTTACGGCCCATAAAAAATTTTTATCAGTCAGCTATTGCTACATTACAGACCACCTCAAAACTCAGTAGCTTAAAATGGTATCTGTGCCTTATTGCTTCCAACTCAGCACCATTGCTGGATATTCTTCTGGTCTTATCTGACCTTCCTTATGCATCTGTAGTTAGCTGTGGGACAGATAGGCAACTGTGCTAATTTTGCCTAGACTCATTCATATATCTGGAATTTGTCTTCCACTGACTGTGGCAAATCAGCTCCCCTGCTTGTGCTCACTCATCTCTCATCCTCCAGCAGGCTTATCCTTATACCAAAGGTTGAAGAATAAGAGGGAGAGTAAAATTATGCAAAAATTAAGTCTTAGTCCCTGAACTGATACACAGTCACTTCTGCCACAATCTGCTGGCCAAAACAAGTCACAGCCCCCTTTCAAGAGGAATAACTCCCCGCCCCCATAATGGAAGGAATCACAAAGTATTATGGCAAAATGTATAACTACAGGGAGGGTTGGAACATTTGTACCATTGTTGTAATCAGTCCATCTAAAGACATATAGCAGAGATAATGGGCATAGAATGCCTTTGAATTTTGTTTGAAAGAGGAAATCCAATTGCTATACATGTTACATAAATCCATTGCCCCTACACACATGAAACATGCATACTCTCCCCCTTATTCCTCTTAAAATTACTACATTGGGGGCGCCTGGGTGGCTCAGTGGATTAAAGCCTCTGCCTTCGGCTCGGGTCATGATCTTAGGGTCCTGGGATCAAGCCCCGCTTCGGGCTCTCTGCTCAGTGGGGACCCTGCTTCCCTTCCTCTCTCTCTCTGCCTGCCTCTCTGCCTACTTGTGATCTCTGTCAAATAAATAAAATCTTTAAAAAAAAATTACTACATTTTACTATAGCACCAAAGCCAAATGAGAAAGTCTTTTTTTTTTTAAGATTTTATTTATTTATTTGACAGAGAGAGATCACAAGTAGACGGAGAGGCAGGCAGAGAGAGAGAGAGAGGGAAGCAGGCTTCCTGCTGAGCAGAGAGCCCGATGTGGGACTCGATCCCAGGACCCTGAGATCATGACCTGAGCCGAAGGCAGCGGCTTAACCCACTGAGACACCCAGGCGCCGAGAAAGTCTTGAGCTAAAACTATTGCAACATCAAAGAGAAGGTAGAGAACAATGGTAAGTTATTTATGAGAAGCTGCTTCCTATGTGTAAAGCTGTAATGATAGCACATTGCCTAGGAAAGACAGCATCCTATGGCAAAGAGAGTGTCAAGACATGGCCTTGGGAGGACTTCAGAAATCCTGGTCTCCATCATAACCAGACTGGCTTCAAGTACAGAAAATAATGTCTCCTTTTTGGGGTATACAATTTTAGCACATGTGATTTTATATTGGATAGTGTTACCTGATGAACAGGGAAATACCACGTTTCAGAGAGGCAGATTCCACTTCAAGCTTTGTTTAATCAGACAATATTCGATGTTCAATTTTGAGAGATTCTTTGAGTGTTACCTTTTACTTCATTGACTATATTATCTGTGGATAATTAAGTCAGATATCTTCCTAACATTTCAGGATATCACTTATTTACTAAGATTGTAAGAGTTACAGAAGTTTGTTTACATTGGTTTTTAAAGTGTTTCAAATTTACTTAAAACTTACCTAAAAGAATGTGATCATCATATATCCATTATCCCTACTCTCAAATATTGGTACCATTTTTATCTCCCTCAACCTACCCTAATTCCTACCTCTCTCATAGAATTAATCTTTATGTCCTGTATAATTATTTCTTTGATTTTGCTTTAATGCATCCTCTTATCTCATTGTAATTGTCACAACCAACAATACAATAACATTTCTCAGAGTACTGCCTAAAATAGGATTTATATTTAATCCTTTCCAATTTAACTGCATAATTTTATCTACATGAGTGTTCTAAAACACAAGTCTGAAGATCATTTCACTATTTTTCATCCTTCCCAAACTCCCAGAAAGCACTGGGAAAAGTAATGACATCATCATTAAGATACAGAAGCTTCCATAAAATATTTCATTCTTTTTTTTTTAATTTAAATTCAATTAGTTAGCATGTAGTACATCATTAGTTTCAGATGTAGTGTTCAATAATTCATCAGTTGTGTTTAACAGCCGGTGCTCATCACATCATGTGTCCTCCTTAATGCCCATCACCATCCCCCACCCATCTGCCCTTCCACAACCCTCCTTGTTGCCCAGAGTCAAGAGTTTCTCATGGTTTGCCTCCCTGTCTGATTTCTTCCCATTCAGTTTCCCCTCACTTCCCCTATGATCCTCTGCACTGTTTCTTATATTCCACATACAAGTGAAACCATAATTATCTTTCTCTGATTGACTTATTTCACTTAGTATAATATCCTCCAGTTCCATCCACATCTATGTAAATAGTAGGTATTCATCCTTTCTAATGGCTGAGTAATATTCCATTGTATAAACCACATCTTCTTTATCCATTCATCTGTTGAAGGACATCTCAGCTTCTTCCACAGTTTGGCCATTGTGTTCATTGCTGCGATGAATATTAGGATGCAGGTACCACTTCACTTCATTACATCTGTAATTTTGGAGTAAATATCCAGTAATGTGACTGCTGAGTCATAGGGTACTTCTATTTTTAACATCTTGAGGAAACTCCATACTGTTTTCCAGAGCGGCTGTACAAGCTTGCATTCCCACAAACAGTATAAAGAAGGTTCCCCTTGCTCCTTATCCTCACCAACATTTGTCATTTCCTGTCTTGTTCATTTTAGTCATTCTAACTGGTGTGGGGTGGTATCTCATTGTGGTTTTAATTTGTATCCTGATGCCAAGTGATGTGGAGCATTTTTTCATGTGTCTGTTTGCATTTGTTTATCTTCTTTGGAGAAATGTCTGTTCATGTCTTTTGTCTATTTCTTGATTGGATTATTTGTTTTTTGGGAGTGTTGAGTTTGAAAAGTTCTTCATAAATCTTGAATACCAGACCTTTATTAGATATGTCATTTGCAAATATCTTCTCCCATTCCATAGATGGCATTTAGTTTTGTTGACTGTTTCTTTGTTGTGTAAAAGCTTTTTATTTTGATGAAGTCCCAATAGTTCATTTTTGCTTTTGTTTCCCTTTTCTTTAGAGATGTGTTTTGCAAGAAGTTGCTGTGGCTGAGGTCAAAGAGTTTGCTACCTGTGTTCTCTAGGATTTTGATGGATTCTTGTCTCAGTCTACTTCTATATTTTATTTCTTTGCCCTTTCTATTCTTCTTCTGGATTTAAATCCTTGTAGATCTATAAAATTTGTATCTAACATTCTCTATGCTACAAATAACCTCTGCTTTTTTCTGATTAATTCTAACATATCCTTCTGGCTTCATCTTCAAAGTTACTTCAAAGAATCTTACACAATCTATATTAGGATGGGTCTTCTGCTTATATGTCTCTCATAACACTTACTATCCTATATGGCTCTCCCAGGCACCAAATGACTATATATTGCTTAAGGAAATGTTTCCTGTTGTGTGTGGTATGAATGTTTTTTTAATAAATATTTATAAAATGGTTGTCATTTACCCAACAGAAGACAGAGACAGAATCCAAGATTTCCCTTATTCCATATTTTACTCTCAAAAAGTCAATTGTAAATACCTCAATTAAATGGTATTCTGAAAGTATTCAGCTTCCACAGTCTAGAAACTTAAAAATGGATGATTCTGAGACACTTGGGAGACTCACTCAGTTAAGCATCTGTCTTCAGCTCAGATCATGACCTCAACTCCCTGAGGTCAAGCCCCATGTGCGGGTCCCCTACTCAGCAGGCAGCCTGCTTCTCCCTCTCTCTCTGTCCCTTCTCCCCACCCTTGCTCATGCTATCTTGCTCTCTCTCAAAAAAAATGAAAAAAAATATTTTTTAAAAATGGATGTTTTTAAGGGAATATAACATAATTCTGAGTTTAATAAAGTGACATAGAATCAAGAAGTTGGAGGAAACCCAAAATCATCTAGTAAAATCCCATCTACTGCAATAATAATCTTAATAGTGTCTACATGTATATTCTGAATGTGTTCTCAGTTGTGTTTTATAAAGAACCATTTGGAGAGTTGTTCACTCTGTCTGTCTTTACTAGAAAATTATCCCTATACTGCTTAAGTAATGAGTATTATTTTTAGGGCTTGGTATTTTTTTACCTTCACTCTAAACAAGACTAAAACCAAAGTGTCTTGAATAAGCTTATGCTGTCTATTTAACAGATTGCAAAATGTCTTAAAAATGAACTTTATTAATAGAAAAAGCATGATTAGCCATTTGCATGTGATAGAAATGAAAGCATAAAAGAAGGAAAGTAGTTTCTTTTATTATATATTTGACATTATAAAAACTCATTTCTGTTCACTACTTATATTAGCATGTTATGAATTGAATCATAGCTTTAATCCATATAACATTACAATGATTTCCAGAGTAATTCAATCATAGACTAAGGGCAAATAATGGCCACTCCACTTTTAATCACTTTAGAAAGCTGTAAACACAGATGGCACCAAATATAAAATAGTAGGGCCTATAAAATAATAACAGCTTTTTCTGTCATTAAAATAGCTTCCACTCACAGTTTTAGGAGATATTTCAATAGAAATTAATTTATTATGATTATTATTACAGACAGTAACTCTGAACTTGGAATTTTATTTTTCCCAGTGCAGACTTTCTAATTCTTGGCAACCTATTTTTAGGAAAGGTTATTAACCTACTTACACATATATATGGATGGACTTTTTTATTGCCATTCACATACATTTGCTCTTCCTCTCATCTCTCAACTATATGCCCCACTGTCTCATAGAACACCATGTCCTTCTCTTCTAATCTCCCCCTGTGTACTTCCATTCTCTTAAGACATTATGGGAAAAGTTATGTGGGGGAATTGGTGCATTCTCCAAATAAAGAAGTTGTCAAAAGCCAAATTGGCTCACACTCTCCCAAGTAACTTCACATGATGAAGTAGCATTTTGCAGCACAGACTGTGTAATAGATAGAGACCGTACAAAAAGCAACATAATATTTGTTAAGTAGTGACAAGGATTAAAGAATGTGTGTGGTCAGAAGAGTTGCAAAGGTGAAGTACAGGCACCCCTATATGATCTTTGAACACAGTTGGTAACTGTCCGAAATATTTGCTGTTAGATATATTTGTAAAATAAGCTCACTCAAGACACACTTGGTTCAGGGTACCTGGGTGGCTCAATGGGATAAGCATCTGCCATTGGCTCAGGTCATGATCCTAGGGTCCTTTGTTCAAGCCCTGCATCAGGCTCCCTGCTCAGGGGGATCCTGTTGCTTCTTCCTCTCCCTCTGCTGTTCTCCTATATGTACTCCCTCTCTCTAATAAATAAAATCTTAAAAAAAAAAAAAAAGACATGCTTTGTTTTTGGCTACATTTGCTGGTAGCAGAAGTAGAGTTCTTTTTGTTTTTTAAATTTTATTTACTTATTTGACAGACAGAGATCACAAGTAGGCAGAGAGGCAGGAAGAGAGAGAGAGAGAGGAGGAAGCCGGCTCCCCGCTGAATGGAGAGCCCAATGCGGGACTCGATCCCAGGACACTGGGATCATGACCTGAGCTGAAGGCAGAGGCTTTAACCCACTGAGCCACCCAGGCGCCCCAGAAGTAGAGTTCTTGATTATATTCCTTTTGTCCTACTAGGAAAGGAGCCTATATTTAAACCTTACCTGGTTTTCTGAGGCTTGTTGTCCTCACTATTGAGAGTTGAATTATTTCCTTGGTCACTGAAAGCTTTTCTGATATAATGCTGATATAATTACACCATGGCCATGACATTACTACTCTTATATATCTGTCTCTTCAATGCTTCTAGACACACTGACTCTAACACACTATATTCATCTCAAGCACAAGATCTGTTATATACTTCTTCATATCTACCATGATCCTTGTTAAATTATCTTCCTCAAAGATGCTCAGTGAATAATTTTAAAATGTACATAGGAAGAGATAATTGCTGAAAAAATTTCTTCAGTATTACACCTACGGTGTAGCAATCTGTCTTTGAGGTCAAACAGAGCAGGCATCATACCTAGATTGTAAGTGAGAATTTAGGGTAACTAAAAACAAGTTAATCTCTTCAACATCAATTGCAGAGGAACAAAATTATCACAATTATTACCTAATAATGGATACATAGCAATAGAATTGTATGACAATCAAATTAGGCAATAAGTAAATTTGGAATGTTCTTTACATATAAGACACACTCGATATAACTTATGTAAATTCTAAGTAGTAAAAGCTTGATTAAAAGGTCTTTGAAAATAATTTTATTATTACAATATGGACTTTTTCCTATAATAAAAATGTGTTTTTTAAGATTTTGTTTGAGAGAGAGAGAGAGAGTGAGCACGCACACCAGTAGGGAATAGGGGTAGAGGGAGAAGCAGACTCCCCACTGAGCAGGGACTCCAACACAGGGCTCCATCCCAGGACCCTGAGAGCATGATGCAAGCTGAAGGCAGCTGTTTAAGTGACTGAGCCACCCGGGCACTCCTATATAGATTTCTTAAGCAGAGAAATGTATAAATTCCAAGAAGTCCTCTAAATTGATAATATATGGGGTATTTTATCCTTCAGATCTACTCTGCACTCTATTAAACTCTGCTCTGTGAGGCAGATTTGTAAGAATTAAATTAGCAATTTCCCATGTGTTTTAAATTCAGGTTGGATTTGGCCAATAGGAAACACTAATAGAACAAAGGGAGAGAGAACAAAATAGCCAGGTTATTTTCCCCTGTATCTTTCCTGCAAGGAGACTTGAGTTGGCAATTTCCTTTGGCTGAAGGTACACGCCAATTCTATAGAATTACTTATCTTTTGGGTTTCTATAACCACCACCTCACCCATTTTCCAACAGAACTAGGAGTGGTAAGAGGTTTGATGTTACTAAACCCCAAAGTAACCTTCATAGTTCTACTACATGTACAGTTTTGTAAATATTCCCTTTGTTAATAAACTGTCTTCAAATGCAAATATATATTGATTTGTATATATTATGATAAAGAATGCTATCTAAATGTCAAAGTACTCCATAACCAACTGCTACAATAAACTTCAGAAGCTGAAGATATTACAGGGACTGAAAAAAAGAGTTTAAGAAATTTCCTGGAAAATGTGATACACAAATCTATAGGTCCATATAAACACGACTGGCATGCCTGTTTACTTCTTTCTTCTAACCATCACACAAATGCTGCATTTGGTCTTCTATTTATTAGGGAGATGACCAAAGGGTAAAAAATTGGGCCCCAGATTTCAAGATATATTCCTAAAAAAGTGGAATGATTGAAAGTTTTTTTCCTGCTAATTTGGTTTTCAAACTTATGGCTTCCTTTTAAACAACAACAACAAAACAAGACACCTCCGTCCTACCAATTTATACAGTATCTCTTCTCTTTCCTTTAAATAGTCACTCTTACAGGCTGAGTGAAGACATTTACTGTATTTCATTATTCTTAGTCTGCAATCTTATTTCAATCTCCCATAAATTCCCTTCTTGAAATCACCCAGGAACTTTGTCAACTTAGTCTTTCAAATACTCATTATTGTATTCCTTTCTATAATGTGATACCATTGCTCAAACCCATCCCCTTTGCCTCTCTTCCTTCTCACCTGATTATCCTCCTCTTCTTGTCTTCCTACCTAGACACTCCCTTAATGTACTCTCAAACATTTTCTATTAATTCCCATTATTTTTTTTAAGATTTTATTTATTTCTCAGAGAGAGCGCGAGAGCGAGAGCGAGCGCAGGCAGACAGAGTGACAGGCAGAGTCAGAGGGAGAAGCAGGCTCCCCACTGAGCAAGGAGCCCGATGTGGGACTCCATCCCAGGACGCTGGGATCATGACCTGAGCCGAAGGCAGCTGCTTAACCAACTGAGCCACCCAGGCGTCCCTAATTCCCATTCTTTATCTTGAAAGAGCTTATTCTCTGCTCAAGGCTCCAACATTGCTGGTGACTTCTATATAGTTAAATTCACTTGTTAATTATTCAGAACTGAACAATGAATCTCATTTTATTCTCCAAATAGGCACTACAATTTTGAGGTGGGGTGTTGCAATAGCTTCCAATTTCCTGTTCAATATCAATATAATATTTATTTTTTCACTCTGATCAGAGTGACTGGATTATGTGACTTTGTTATTAAAAAGTTTTCCCTTAATCTGCCTCTTTCTTTCCATTCCTTATGACAATCACTTTTATCTGGCTAGGATTAAAACAGCAACCTATTTACAGATCTGCTTGTCTTCAGTTTCTTCTTACTGCACTTTTGTAACATACGGCAACTTGATTATCATTCAAAAACACTGGTTATACTGAGGTATGCCTCTGTACACACAAACATGCCCTCAGGATAAAATTTGATCTCTCAAGTGTGGCTTTCAAAGTCTTTCCTACTCACTCTCCCCACCAACCCCACTCCTCCTACCACCTTATCTAATCACTGTTGCATACAAATATTCTATAGTCATTTTATTCTTCTTTTGGTTTCACCTCTTTGTTCATTTCTGGAGACTATTTCTTTCATAACTGCTTCATATACTACAATATCACTGTATGCCTTCTAATAATTTTAAATTATAATTTCTCAAGATTAAGAAATAAACTATGATCCAGCCATAAAGTTTACTTCTATGAAGATAAATGGATTATTTAATAAGAAAATGTTCATAGCTCTTGGTAATCTTTTAAATTATAAAATGTAAATTATATACACACAGATGTAATACATATGTTATATTAATACACATTTATATACCTAAATGTAGAGTTTTTTTTTTAAATATAATTTTGGAGTTTTCTGAAAAAATATACTAGTTATATAATGATAAAAAAAAATAGGTCCAGGATTTGTAAAAACATTAAAAATGTACTTGTCATACTTCAGATATGGTAGACTAATTCTGGTATAAAATTTTTTGGAAGTTTTTATATATTTTTATTATTATATCTATCATATTTTCTCCATATACATATTATTAATGAGCCCCAGCTCTGTGGTTTCCATCTTGAGGTTTCATCCTGTTGTTATAATCAAAATCTGGCTTCAAGGTAGGTATTGTGTGGAATATTAGAAAAGATTTTCTGCACTCTGCTATAAACACTCCAGGCTATCATATTGACATTTTTGAGGAACCACTGTTTAAAATTTTTCTGCAAATGGTCTCTGGTTCTCTCATTACTAACCCTTGAATTGATCATCAAATGTCTAGTTACAAAAGAAGGAATCAAAACTGATTTTTCCCTTCAGTCATTACTTTGATAGTTGAAATAAAAAAGCCTGTAGATCTTCAAAAAAAAAAATCTACATTTTGTTTAACAAAAAGAGCAACTAAAAGGTAGGTCTAAAGGACTGTACCATTTAGTCATATAAGAAAATTCTCATTATCCACACTGTCCAGTGTAAGATTTAGCTCAAACAGGCAGCAAGGATGAGGAAGACAAGATATAATCTCTGATCAACTAAAGGATGTTTATTGAATACACGTTATATATTCAGCATAATTTCTTCCTACTTATTCTGATAGGAACATGTTTCATGCTATTTGGTTTCTTTTACTGTATTGTTGAATCAATTTATAGTCCTACAATAATAGGTAACAGTGACAATCTCATCCTGATTAATGCTATTTTTCCAAAGTATGTTCTTGATAACTGCATATTATACCTCTAGCCCCTTTTTCTCTTTCACATTGACAGCCATATTTCAGTTCCTGAAAATCTCAAAGCCATCTCAGTTTTAGAAAAAAATTAAACTGAACTCATTACCTTCCCCCAAAGTTTGCACTCTCTCTTGTTTCTATCTCCATGAATGAGGTCAAAAGAGTCAATTTATCCAAGCTTAAAGCTTCAATGTCAACTACAAACATGGTCTCTCCCATTTCTTCCCACGCAGTCAGTCAAATCCTACTAATTTTATATATTTGTCTTTCAAATACTTTATCCAGCTGTTATTGTTTTATATCTGCCTTTTCATAAACTCCTACATCCCAAGTGGTTCCTTTCTACCCCCAACAATCTTTTGTACAGGTACTAAAATTATCCTCATTAAAAAAAAATGAAAAGACAGACATTTTAAAAGTTTCTTGCTTAGTATATTTATCCTTCTCCAATGATTATTATGAAAAGTCAAATTCTTGAACATGACAAACTCTCTACAATCAAATTTTTCAAATCTGACCTCTCATCTATCTATCTCACTCCTTTTATATAAGTCAAAACTCTCTCAACCCCTACCTGAATCTTTAGCCAAAAGCCAGCACCAATTGTAACTTACATGAGTAAGTAATTTTGAATACCCCAGCCCTCCTTAGGCCACAAGATGAAAGCAGTATAAGTAGTACCACATGGAGCAAACAAGACTAGTCCAGGCAAGTTCAGTTAACCTCAGAGAATTCACAAAAATAAATGAAGTTGTTAAGTGACACACCAAAAATAAATAAATTAATGAAACAGTTAATCCACAAAGGTTTCATTAGCTATGCATTTATATATAATGCATTCATGTTCAATCCAAGTAGGCTTCTAATTCGAGTCATTCTCACTTCATTCAAAAATCTCACCCCTAAACATCTTCTTATTTTACATTTTTCTCTTTTCAAACATCAGTTTATTTTACATTTAGAATAGAAAGAATGTTTTCTAATCTCTTTGCCTTAGAATCTTGAAACCTAGATTTTAAATTTGTATCATGAAGTAGAATGAATATTACTTGTTAAAGGAAGCAACTTTTCCAAGTCTCCTCTTGCCAAATATTTATTGCTTTATTTATAAAAAAGAAAAACAGTAATGCAAGCAAACAAAAGCAAATATTAATGCTGAGTCCAAGGAATACATATGCTAAACAAGGATGCAGACAAGTGAACAAATGATTATGGTAGTATTAATCCTATTGAGCTATACACATGAGTTGCTTTAACAGTAAAGTAGGTAAGTACTAAAGTCCTAAAGAACAGGGTAGTAATAGGAATTACTTCCTATGAAGAGGAAACTATTTTAGTCTGAAGGTCAAGGAAGAGACAGCCAGGAGGGAAAACAAGAATAGGTGTATTTCCTGACAGAGTAATTAACATATAAAACTTAATGATCCAATCTATGAGAAATTTAAATATACTTGAATATAGGCATGGTGGATATTTGGCCACAAGGGTGAGAAATGTAGACAGACAGCAAGGTGACAAGATATGTATGCCCCCAGGAAGATTTCTGACAGCATTTTGCTGGTGATGAGAACAGGAAGAAATTTAATTTTTGGTGTTACCAGGTTTCTGTTTTACAAAGATCTCACTGAAAAATTAGGAAATTGGTATAAAGGTAGTAAAGGTAGAGGCTGGTATAACAGCTAAGGAAATGATGCAGTAAAGCAGGTTAAAATACACGTTTGTCTATACCTACACAGTGACATGAAAGGCATGAAAATAAAGGAACATATGCATGACAGGTTTGGGGAGGTAGAATATAAAGGGCTTGGTGAATGGAATTGTGAGTGGGAAGTTAACAAGGGCCCCTACGTTTTCCAGGAATTCTCAAGAAATCAAATTTAAGAGCAATCACAGTTGCTCTTAAATTGGTGAGTTTGAAGTGCCTATGGAATATCTGGTAGACATTTTAAATAGAATAAATAAGATTCCTATTATACCACTGTGATTTTTCTATTTTTTTCATTGTTAATAAAAATATAAATGTTAGTATTTGTTATATATCAGATAGAGTTAAAAATATCATATGCTTGTCTTGGGCCATATGGAAATTGTGTCCCTAATCAGTTTTGTACTATGCTTTCACTTTCAAAGTGATTTATTGATAAAAGGAATACAACCAGTTACATAAAATTGCATGTAACTGTTGAATACATGCATTTGAGGTCTATATTCAAATTAGTATTTTATTAGGTGGCAGGGAGAAAAGGCATGCCTACCTTATAAATAGAAAGCATCTATGCAAAATTCTACCTCTTTGTTATGGACTGTTTTGTGTCCCCCACCACTTCAACCAAATTCATACATTTAGGTTCTAACTGCCAGTATCTTAGACAATGATTGTATTTAAACATACACCTTTTAAAGAGATAATTAAGGTTAATTGAGGTCAGATGGATGAGGTTTAATTCAATCAGACTTGTGTCCATGTGAAAAGTTGGAGAGATACCAGTGATGCCCACACACAGTGAAAAGGCCACATAAAGGTAGAGAAGGCAATTAATTATCTACAAGCCAAGGAGAGTGGCCTCAGAAGAAACTAAGCCTGCCAACACCTTGATCTTGATCTTCCAGTCTTCAGAACTATGATTAAGAATCCTGCTTTGTGGTATTTTATTATGGCAGCCCTAGCAAATTAATACATCTCTTCTCATTTGGAATAAATAATTGAAAAAACACTTTAAATACTGTATCCTTCACTACCCACCTCCCCACCCCCAAAAATAATTTTTTAAAGATTTTATTTGTCAGAGAGAGAGAGAGAGAGAGCGAGCAAGCGCATGAGCATGCACAAGCAGAGGGAGCAGCAGGCAGAGGGAGAAGCAGGCTCCCTGCTAAGCAAGAAGCCCAACCCAGGACAAAAATATGGGTATGCTTCACAAATTTGCATGTCATCTTTGTCCAGGGGCCATGCTAATTTTCTCTGTATCATTCCAATTTTAGTATATGTCCTGCTAAAGCGAGCACTGCCCCCCTCCCCACCAAGGAAATAAATTGATGAATTTGTTTGTCGTCAATTTCTTTATACTCATCTGTGTATTACTAGTAGGCCATATCACTAGTCAAGCCATGTTCATGAATTTTGTGTTCTCTCTCCTCCTCCCCTAGCCCCCCATAAAAATAATTATCCCTTAAAGTTTGGCCATACTGTATTTCATACTCCTGCTCACAAAAATAAGCTCAAGCCTATCTACCAGATACATTTATTCTCTTTCATTTAGTCCTCTTACCTGAACTATTTTCCCTGACACCAACAGGTATTAGGAAACTCTGCACTTGGAATATTGGGTATTGGGAATTTGCTTGGTGATTCACAAAATTATTATCTTATTTACTTTGTTTATTGACTCAGATTTAGAGGAAAAGGAATAAGAAGTAGGGTCTGGTCTTCAATAACTTACCTCAACCCTATAAAAAGAAATATCCCATTTCTTATTAGTGCTATCTACTAAGGAAGACTTGCTATAAAGATACAGCATCTATTTTCCACGTACTCATTCATAAAGGAAACTGCATGGCTAGATAGAATTTGGGGTATCTTTAAAACATGTAACTTAGAAGTGCTTAAAATTGGGTTTTATTAAAATGTCAAGATGATTTTTTAGTATGGCTAGTTACCTAATTATTTGCCAGATAATTTTATTGTCAATCTAAGGATCATACTTTTTAAAACTAAGTCATAAATTATTATTTGGTATAGTCCTCAAAAGTATGCTCTAAATTTAGAAATTACTAAACTGGAATTTCCATAGATAAAGAAATTATTTTTTATTTAAGTTATTTACTTAATATACTATATTTGTATAGTTAGAGAATTAAACCAGAAGGATTTTATTGCATTTAGGAATAAACTGTAGGTATAAAATTAGCAACAAGAAACATAACATCAAGTTCTTGAGTTTCTAAATTTAAAATATTGTTATAACTTTAATGACCAATTGGAGGGGTTGGAAAGGAAACCACATGGACTAAAATAAGCCTAAAAAATTTGAGTAACTGGGTGCCTGGGTGGCTCAATGGGTTAAGCCTCTGTCTTCAGCTCAGGTCATGATCTCAGGGTCCTTAGACCAAGTCCCCCTCTCTCTCTGCCTGCCTCTCTGTCTACTTGTGATCTCTCTCTGTGTGTCAAATAAATAAACAAAATCTTTAAAAAAAGTTGAGTAACTAAAATATAGTAAGTTTAACTACTTCTACCTAATATAATGGACTTTACTAGAGCAAGAAAGGAAAGGTGTATTTACTGATAAGTACTCCACTTGAATACAAAAAGTATTCATTTTGAAAATATTTTAGATAAGTACATTTTATTGCTTTTTAAACAGGAAAATGGATCATATGGCTGTCTAGTGAAAAATTAGTGGATTGTACACATACATATAACTCCATTCCTTGCTGCAACCCTAATAAATAACAATAAAAGAATTTGTAAAAACTTACAAGCCCATTAGGAGTAATGAGACATAAGATATAATGGCAGAAATGAAGCAAATAAACCAGAAACTGGATCAACATGGTATAAGGAACCTAGAAAAAAGTTAAGTTGTACTATAAAACACACATGCTAGATTGACAGTACATTTTTAAAAATACCAAGTTTGGGCCAGGGTATGGAGAAACTGGAATTCATTCATATATTGTTTGTGAAAGTGTGTATTTATATAAACCTTATGGAAAATGGTTTAATCCCTCCACTAATTCTGAATTTATGCATATCCTATGATCCAGAAATCCTATCCCTATTTGTATTTAACACAAATGTGTCCTTATATGCACATAAGATATTTATAAGAATGTTCATAATGCTGTTATTCATCATTGCTCTCACCTTAAAACAATTAACTTCCATCAATAGCTGAATGGATAAACTGAGGTGTATTTTATATAAGAGGATATGACACATAATGAAAATGAATCAACCACACTGTACAACATGTAATAATCTCAAGTACAATATTGCCTAAAAGAAGCCAGACACTCAAAAGATATTACTGTTTAATAACATTTATATAAAGTTCAAAACAAAGTTCATTTATGGACTTATGGGCAAGAAGGCAGAGTAAGAGGATCCTAAGATCACCTCATCCCATAAATACAACTAGATAACACCCACATCAGTATAAATAACTAGAAAATGCCCCAAAAGACTGGCGTAACAAACCCTCCACAGCTAACTGTAGAGAAGAGGGCATATGAAAGAAGATAAGAAGGGAGGAGACAAGGTCAGGAGCCAAATAGGGACTGTCTGTGAAAGGGAAGAAGACCAGACTGCTCCAAGCAATGAGAAACACATTTGAGGAAGGGAATCCCCCTAATATTTATCTTTGAAAACCAGTGGGACTTAACACCTGGAATTTTAAAAAACAATGGGCTTGGAGCAGAAAGCCTGGAAGGCAGAGGCCCCACCCTTGAAGGGAAGCCACAACAAATCATCCTTGAGATACGCATAAAGCAGCTGTTGAAAAACAGCTGAGGTATATGGCAAGATTTATTTACTAATCTCCAAGCATGTGATGGAAGGGCAGGAATCTTTGGAAGACTTCTCTATGAACAAAAGAGCTGGTTGGCCCCATTTCCCTCCTCCATCCCTCAACCTGGACACATGAACACCTATGGGAACCAGTATAGCACCAACATTTTCCACCTAGTTTGCTAACTGGATGCCCTGCACTGTGTGCTTCTGTGAATCTACCCTCTCAGCCCCAGCTGGTCTTGTCAGTTTTCCCAGGCAGTGCAGGTCTTTTCTCACAGCAGGCCAGCATTAACCTTGCTGGAAGTAGGCACCTATCCCATTGTTCTCCTGCAGAGTTCCTCCCTTCAATTCAAAGTGGTGCCACAAGCCTGGCAGTGTATAAGCAGCCCCAACAGGGGGAAGCACTACTCCAAAATGACTATGGCCCTGAGGAGATGGGAAGGCAATCAAACATGTCAAAACAACTGCCACCCCAGCAGTGCACTGAGGAAAGGTACCTGGTCTGACTGCTGGCCCCACACACCAATGTAAGATTCTCAGGGGGCAACTTGGGAAAATCACCCTGCAGCTCAATGCTACTGTATGTGGGGCAGATGCCTGATCTGACTCAACTTAAGACCAAGGTTGCCCCAGGCCAGTTCACTAACAACAAAGGGATTGAACCTTGCCCACAAAAGGTAAAGAGAGGCTCTGTAGATGACTGGACTGAAGGCAAATGCAGCTCAGCTACAATAGTAGGGTACCCACAACACACAGGAGATTTACCTGAAGTGCCAGGTTCTGGTGAACAAGGAACATTGTACTACAGGGCATGACAGGACCTCTTCTTTATTAGGCCACTACTTTCAAGAGCAGGGATGTAGCTGAATTTCCTAACACACAGAAACAGATACAGAGTTAGATGAGAGGAAACAGAGGAACAAGTCCCAGATGAAAGAACAGTACAAATTCACAGCAAGAGAACTAAATGAAATGGAGATAAGTAATATGCCTGAAAGAGAATTTAAAGTAATGGTTAAAAAGATACTCAGTGGAGTTGGGAAAAGAGTAGAGGACCTCTATGAACCCTTCAAAAAAGGGGCAGAAAATGTAAAAAAGAACCAATCCGAGATGAAGAACTCAACAACTGAAATTAAAAGTAACTATATTGGGGATCTGGATAGCTTAGTTGGTTAAGTGTCCAACTCTTAAGTTTGGCTCAGCTCATGATCTCAAGGTTGTGAGGTTGAGCCCCATGCTGGGCTCTGAATTGGGTGTGGAGCCTGCTTAAGGCTCTACCTCTGTCCCTACCAGCCCTACGCTCTGTGCTCACTGTCTCTGTCTAAAAATACTATACACACACACTCACAGACCACACACAGCCCATATGGAATAAATAGTAGACTAGAGGAATCAGAAGAATGGATTAGTGACCTAGAGGACAGCAATCAATTGCCAAGAGGAGAGGGAAAAAAATTAAAAAATGAAAATAGAGTAAGAGAACTCAGGGACAGCATCAAGCATAATAACATTTGCTATATAGGGATTCCAGAAAAAGAAGAGAGAAAAAAGAGGGCTGAAAATTTGAAGAAATAATAGCTAAAACTTCCTGAATCAAATAAGGAAACAAATCCAACAAACAAAACAAGTAACAAAATAGAGTTCAAAACAAATCCAAATCCAGGAGGCAAAGATAGCCTTCAAGAAAATTAATTCAAGGGGATCCATACCAAAACATATAGTAATTAAAATGGCAAAAAGTAGTGATAAAGATTGAATTTTAAAAAGCAGGAAAAGAAAAAGTTAAATACAGGGGAAACCCCATAATGTTATCAGTTGATTTTTCAGTAGAAACTTTGCAAGTCAGAGGGAGTGGCATTATATAGTCACAATGCTGAGGGAAAAAATCTAGAGTCAAGAATATCCTATTAAGCGAGTCTGTCATTCAAAATAGGACAAATAAAGAATTTCCCAGACAAACAAAGTTAAAGGAATTCATGACCACTAAACCAGCCCTACAAGAAATGTTAAAGGGGACTGTGAGTGGAAAGAAAAGACTGGAGGTAAGGAAAGTAGGAAGCACTAAAACAATGAAATTAAGTATATCTATAAAAATCAGTTCAGGAATTCACAAAACAAAAGACTGTAAAGTATGACACCATATGGCCAAAATGCAGTGGGGGAAATAAAGAAAGATTCAAACATAAGCAACCATCAACTTAACGTAGACTGCTATTTGCATAAGATATTATATATAAACCTAATGGTAACCATGAATCAAAAATCAGTAAATATATATGAAAAAACTAAAGAGAAAAGAATCTAAGTATATCATAAAAGCCCACAAACAATAAGAAAGCAAGAAAGGAAACAAGAACTATGAAAATAAGCATACAAGTAACAAAGTGGCAATAAGTAACTACCTATCAACAATTACTTTGAATATAAATAGACTAAATCCTCCAGTCAAAAGACATAGCTTGACAGAATGGATAAAAAGTGTATAAGAGACTCATAACATACTTAAGAACATACGCTGATTGAAAGTGAGGGGATGGAAAAACATTGATCATGCAAATGGAAGTGAAAGAAAGCCAGGGTACCACAACCTGTATCAGACAAAATAGAGTTCAAAAGAGAGACTATAACAAAAGACAAAGAAGGATGCTATATAATCAAGAAGGGAAAAATCCAACAAGAAAATTAACAATTATAAATAGTTACGTACCCAACATGGGAGCACACAAATACATAAAGTAGCTAACAACAAACAAAAGAAGTAATTAAGAGTAATACAACAATAGTACGGGACTTAACACCTCACTTACATGAATGGGTAGATCATCTAAACAGAAAATCAACAAGGAAACATTGCCTTTGCATAACATATTAGACAAGGTGGATCTAAAATATATGTTCAGAATATTCCATCTTAAAACAGAATGCACATTCTTTTCAAATCCACATGGGACATTTGCATTTGTCTCTGGAATAGATCACATATTAAGCCACAAAAGAAAGTCTGAATGCATTAAAAGATTGAAGTCACATCATCAGTCTTTTCCAACCATAATGTTATGAAACTGGAAGTCAATCACAAGAAAAAATCTGGAAAAAGCAAAAATACATGTAGGTTGTGTTACTAAGCAATGAATGGGTCAACCAAAAAATCAAAAAGGAAATAAAAAAAATACATGCACACAAATGAAAATGAGAACACAATAGTCCAAATCTTTTGGGCTGCAGTGAAAGCAGTTCTAAGAGGGAAGTTTATAGCAATACAGACCTACCTCATGGAAGCAAGAAAAATCTCAACTATATAACCTAAACTTAGACCTACAGAACTAGAAAAGAGAATAAATCCCCAAAATCAGAAGCAGGGAGGAAATAATAAAGTGCAGAAATGCATGAAATAGATACTAAATAATCAATAGAACAGATCAGTGAAACCAAGAGCTGGTTCTTTGAAAATGTCAACAAAATTGATAATACTTTAGCCAGACACATAGAGAGAAAGAGAGAGAGAGAGAGGGAGATAGAAAGCACTCAATCAAAATGTTAGTGGAGAAATAACAGCCAACACCACAGAAATACAAAGGATTAAAAGGTATTGTGAAAAATTATGTGCCAACAAATTGAACAACCTAAAAGAAATGGAAAAATTCATAGAAACATAAAACATACCAAAACTAAATCAGGAATAGAAAATTTGAACAGACCAATTACCAGCAATGATATTGAATTAGTAATCAAAAACTCTCAACAAAAACGACTAGAACCAGATAGTTTCATGGATGAATTCTACCAAACATTTTTAAAAAGAGTTAATACCTATTCTCCTCAAACTGCTTAAAAAAAAAAAATAGAATGAATTTGTAAGCTTTCCTGAGGCCATCATTACACTGATACCAAGACCAGATCAAGACACTACCAAAAAAAAAAAAAAGCCAATACCTCTGATGAACATAGATGCAAAAGTTCTCAACAAAATAACAGCAAGCTGAATTCAACAATACATTAAAAAATCATTCACCACAATCAAGTGGAATGTATTCCTGGAGTGCAAGTGTGGTTCAGTATTCACAAGTCAATAAATGTGATATATTACATCAATAAGAGAAAGGATAAAAACCAGATGATTCTTTGAATAGAGGTAGAAAAAGCATTTGACAAAGTACTCTATCCACTCATGATACAAACCCTCAGCATAGTTGAAGTTCAACTAAAACACCACTTTGTAAAGAAAGCTGTAAAGAACCCAGAGGTAACATACTCAATGGGGAAAAACTGAGAGATTTTCTCCTAAGATCCAGAATAAGAATGTATACTCTCATCCCTTTTATTCAATACAGTATTGGAAGACCTAGACATTGCAATCAGAAAAATAAAAGGCATCCAAATTGGTGTGGAAGAAGTAAAACTTTTACTCTCTGCAGATGCCATGATACTATATATAGAAAACGCTAAACACTCCACCAAAAAACTTTTAGAAGTGTTAAATGTATTCAGTACATTCACAGAATATAGAATCAATATACAGAAATCTGTGCATTTCTATACACTAATAATGAAGTAACAGAAAAAGAAATTCACAGTCCCATTAACTATAGTGGAATTACAATAACAAAACAAAACAAAAAGGCAGAAAATAATCCCATTTACAATTCCACAAAAAATAAACACTTAGGAACACACTTAACCAAGGAGGTGAAAGAACTGTACTCTGAAAAGTATAAAACATTGATGAAAGGGATAAAGATGTCACAAATAAATGGAAAGATATTCCATGCTTATGGATTGGGAGAACAAATATTGTTAAAATATCCATACCACCCAAAGCAATCTATGGATTTATTGCAATCCCTCTCAAAATGCCAACAGCATTTTTTTACAGAACTAGAAAAACAATCCTGAATTTGTATGGATGGAACACAAAAGTCCTCAAATAGCCAAAACAACCTTGAAAAAGAACAAAACTGGAGGTATCACAATTCCAGCTTTAAAGACATACCACAAAGCTACAGTAATCAAAACAGAATGGTACTGGCACCAAAAAAATGACATATAAATCAATGAAGCAGCAGAGAGATCCCCAAAGTAAAACCACAATATAGTCAATCTTCAACAAAGGAGGCAGTGGGGAAAAAGAGTCTCTTCAAGAAATGGTGCTGGGAAAACTGGACAGCTCCACGAAAAAGAAAAAAACAACAACAAACTGGACTACTTTCTTACAATACAAAAAAATAAACTCAAAATGCATTAAGAGCCTAAATGTGAGATCTGAAACCATAAAAATCCTAGAGGAGAGCACAGACAGTAATTTCTTGACAACATCTGTAGCTCTTTTTTTTTTTTTTTTTTTTTAAGATATGTCTTTTTCTAGATATGTCTATATATGTCTCCTTTGGCCAGGGAAATGAAAGCAAAAATACACTATTGGAACTACACTAGAATAAGAAGCTTTTGGACAGCAAAGGAAACAATCAACAGAAGGACAACCTACTTAATAGGAGAAGATATTTGCAAATGATATGTCCAACAAGGGGATAAAATTCAGAATATATAAAGGATTTAAAGAATTTTAAAAAATCTAATTAAAAATGGGCAGAAGACATGAACAGGCATTTCTCCAAAGAAGACATAAACAGCAAAAAAAATTTCAACGTCACTAATCATTAAGTAAATGCAAATCAAAATCAAAATGATACCAGTTAGAATGCTAAAATCAAAACCACAAGAAACAAGTGTTGGCAAGGATGTGAAGAAAAAGGAATGCTCGCACTGTTTGTGGGAATGCAAACTGATGCAGCCACTGTGAAAAACAATATGGTGCTTCCTCAAAAAGTTAAAAATAGAGTTACCATATAATCCAACAGTTCTATTGTTGGGTAATTACCCAAATAAGGTAAAAGCATTAATTCAAAAAGATATAAGAACCCCTATATTTATCGGGGCATTATTTACCATAGCCAAGATATGGAAGTAGTCCAAGTGTTCATTGATATGTAAAAGATAAAGAAGAGATGACATATATATATATATATATATATATGCAATGTAATAACACTCAGCCATAAAAGAGAATGAAATCTAGCCATTTTCAGCAAAATGTATAGATATAGAGAGTATAATGCTAAGTGAAATAACATAATAAAAGACAAATACCTTATGATTTCACTCATATATGGAATTCAAAATATAAAACAAATGAACAATGAAAAAAAGGACAAAGCACCCAGGCTTTAAAATATAGAGAACTGATGGTTGTCAGAGGAATAGGGGATGGGGGATGAAATAGGTGAAGAAGATTAAGAATACATCTATCATGATGAGCCCTGGGTGATTTATAGGATTGTTGAGCTACTATATCATACATTGCAAACTAATATAACAATGTTTGTTATCTATATTGGAATTAAAATTTTAAAATTTATTTATGTTTACAGAAGGTGGACTAGAACTTCAGAAGGAAATAAGGTTTAGTGATTAGGCATAAGAGGAATTCTGCATTGCTGATTATATTTTACCTCTTTACTTGGGTGAAGACATGAGTGTATTAAGTTTGTGATAATGTATAAGTTGTACAATGATAGTTTTACATAACTTTTCTAAAAATTTCTGAATATTTTACTGAATAATAGTTAAATAGGAATAGTTTTTAAAAAGAGGTGGTTTTGGTCAACCAGACATGGCATTATGCTAAGCAAGATAAGTCATTAGATTTAGCAGTAAGGTAAGAAGAATGCTAATGATGTCCATGACACAAACAGATCTATAGAATGATGGAAACAAAACCCCACAGCATTGAATGAAAAAAAATAATGTAAATTTAGGAAGCAGAAATATTAATTATAGTTTTTTCAAAATATGTTAGCATGAAATAGGAAGATTGGAAAAATAGAGGTCAAGAAAGTTCTACAGCATAATCATAAGCAGGTAAAAATACACAGTGGAGAAGGAAAAGTCCATAAAGCAAGGAGAGAGCACAGTTGTAAAGACAAGAGAATGTGAGAGAAAGGAACCAGAGCCTTACTGAATAGTATGTCCATGGCAACAGATGGGTAGGCAAGGAGTTTCAACACAGATGTTAGTATGATAGATTTAATACAATGAAGACCAGGCAGTTTATATGTTTGTTTTACCTGTGATTTAAGAGGAGAGTAAATGAAGTAGTGATAAGTAAAAGGAGTATCAGGAGAAAAGAGAGGGTTTGATATGGTCCTTTTGGAAAGAGGAGAAGGGATAGTAGCAGTGATGCTCAATGATATGGTTTTCCTTACCATTACTGTGTAAATTCAAACAAAGTTAAGTAATTTTTAGAGATTTAAAAAGAAACTATCCTTGTTTATAAAAAGTTATCAATTCAGAAATGTCTCATTTTTAAAGAGATTGTTATTTATTTATTTATTCTTGATAGAGAGTGCACAGTGGGAGGAAGGGACATAGAGAGGGAAAAACAGACTCCCCCCCACACACACTGAGTGCAGAGCTCAAGGCAATGTGGGGCTCCATGCACAGATCCCTCCCAGGACCCTGGGATCACAACCTGACCCAAAGACGCTTAACCAACTGAGCCACCCAGGTGCCCCAGAAGTGTTTAATTCTTAAAATTAATCTCTAATTAGAAGCTAGAGAGGCCCTTTGAACTGTTCCTTAAATTGAGCTAAACAAGTATCTGGAAGAACAGTAAGGTTGTGCTATTATCTAAGTGTAAAACAATTGTCATGATGTTAAAAAAAAAAAAAAGGACACATGTTGTTAAGATTAAGTGGCATTGGTATCACCAGTTATATATACAATGTATCTATTCCTTATTAGGATAGAATTGGAGATTTGAAAAGTTATAATTAGGAAAGAAATAAAAGATGAAAATATTATTTTCAGGATGTTTTCTGTCAAGCAGGGAAGATATACTTTGAAAGAAATCATAATAATCATTATAAATAACATAAAATACATAGATAAAGCACAGTGCTTAGTGATGGTAGTTGTAACAAAGTAATTAACTCTTTCTTGATGCAACTACATATTTCAGAGGCTTAACATAAAGGTAAACACCATGCCTTTCTCACATTTCTTTTTTTGTTTTTTAAGATTTTATTTATTTGACAGAGAGAGATCACAAGTGGGCAGAGAGACAAGCAGAGAGAGAGAGAGAGAGAGAGAGAGGAGGAAGCAGGCTCCCTGCAGAGCAGAGAGCCCAATGTGGGACTCGATCCCAGGACCCTGAGATCATGACCTGAGCTGAAGGCAGAGGCTTAACTGCTGAGCCACCCAGGTGCCCCCTTTCTCACATTTCTGACTAATTCATTCATCCAACAATATTTACTGAGTACCAGTTATATAAGATACTGTTTTTACATGCTGGGGATAGAATAGTGAATGAGATAGACATTATCCTTGTCCTAAAGTGGCTTACCTTCCAGTAGAGGAGAGGGATAATGAAAAGCCAAATTACATCATCTAGAGATAGATACTATAAAGAGATTACAAACTCTCATACAAAGATGTAAAGGCAAGGGAGCCAAGTAGGATTTATTATAAAAAAAAAAAAAAAAAAAAAAAAAAAGAAAGAAAGAAACCAGCAAGTTACAAGGGAAAAGAAAAAAAAAGGGAATAAGATTAAAGACAGGTAGGTTAAAATCATAAACCTTTTGAATGTTGTGTGAAAAGTGAGTTTTATTCTAAAGGCTCTGTGAAACTACTGAAGGGTATCAAACAAGGGTATAACAGACTTATTTTAAAATGATTGCTTTACTATGTTTGAATTACAGTGGAGATGAAAATTAAGATAGCATTTTGTGTAGGAAAAAAAGGAAGAGAATAAGAAAGAAAGGAGACAGAAGTGAGAGAAAGAAAGAGGAAGGCAGAAAGGAGGAAACAAAAAATATTCAGATGAAAAAGCAAAAAACTAAAAAAAAAGTATTTTGTGAAGGAAATAGTGGATGAATTCAAGAGATAAGAATACAGGATAATTATTTAATCATAGTCTCTACATCCACCCTCCCTGCTTTCTAATCTTATCTTGTCTACTTATTCCTGTGTGACCTTGGGGAATGTCTTCCTTTGTCTCAAATTATTTGTAAAATGAAAATTATAATAGAACATAACTCATATGATTGTCATTAATATTGAATTAATACATGTGTTTTGCTTTGAATAGTACCTAGTAATAGTTTCACATAAGTGATTCATAAATATTAGGAAAGAAAATTAAAAAGCAGAATATGCCTGTTTGGGTGATATAAAGGCAGAAAACACATTGAAGATGACCTCAGATTTCTCATTCCATTAATTGTACTGATGATAGCAGCAGCAATTTGGAGAGGGATTAAAAGAGGAAGCAGATTTGAAAGATAATAAGTTCAATGTTTAACATGTTGATTTTGAATTACCTAAGGGGCATCTTATTAAGTTTGCTCATTAAGCAATTGCATTTTTAATCAGGACTTCAATGAGAAATTCTGTATTGAAGATAAATATTTGTGGACCATTTCTGTGTAGGAGCAGATGAAGTCATTTATTGTAGATGTTGTTACCTAGGGAAACTATGTAGATTTACAGAAGAAAGCTGTACCTAACATATATAGAATGAACAAAAAAAGAAAAGTGAGAAGGCATAGCCAGGTTTGAATAAATAGGAAATATGTAAAAAATAGGAAAAATAGAAATAAAGATTCCCAAGTGTTCAAAATTACAAAATGCTGACATAGCAAATAGGACAAGAACATAAAATTGCCTTTTTTTCCAATGTATATTTTTCCCTGCTTTGTCAAAGATTATTTGACCAAAGAGTTGAGGGTCCATGTCTGGGTTCTCTACTTTGTCACACTGGTCTATGTGTCTGTTTCATACAAATTTTAGGATTATTTTTTCCAGCTCTTTGAAAAATGCCAGTGGAATTTTGATCAGGATGGCATTGAAAGTATAGATTGCTCTAGACAGTATAGACATTTTAACTATGTTTATTCTTCCAATCCATGAGCAAGGAATGGTCTTCCATCTTTTTGTGTCTTCTTCAATTTCTTTCATGAGTGCTCTGTAGTTCCTCAAGTACAGATCCTTTACATCTTTGGTTAGGTTTATTCCCAGGTATTATGGCTCTTGGTGCTATAGTAAATGGAATTGATTCTCTAGTTTCCCTTTCTATATTTTCATTGTTAGTGGGTTTTTTTTTTGGGGGGGGGGCTTCTTCTGCATCACCCTGATCTCTGCCTTTATCTTCACGTGGTATTTTCTGCGTGTGTGTGTCCAAATTTCCTTTTTTTCCTCACTGGTCATGTTGGATTAGGAACACATCCTACTTCTATATGACCTCCTTTTAATGAACTACCTCTGCAAAGACCCCATTTCCAAATAAGTTTACATTTTAAGGTACTGAGGGTTAAGAATTTTACATATAATTTGGGGTGGGCATAATTCAACCTATCACACTAGCAGAGCTTCAGTCAGATATAACAATGATATAATTTTAATATGAGATAGCAGAAGAAATGAATGAACATTAAATAATATTTATAAACTCTATCTTCCTGCTTGTAATCTTCCTCCTTGCAATTACAAATCACAAGGATGAGGTACCTGGAGAAAATACAGTGTAGTGAGATAGTGATCAGAAAAGAAAAAAAAATTAAGTGAGATTCAGAAAAGAGTATACAGCCCAGACTACAAGAGTTGAACACAATATGAATGCAAGTATTAAAACCATCTGTTAGGCCAGTGAAAGGGAGCTGGGCAATGTAACTATACTGTTTAACAAGCCCACATAAGAAAGGTATTGATGTGGCAAACAAAGGTAGAAGAAAAATTATTAAATTTCATTACTACCTACAGCCCATTGACAAGCCCTTGAAATGGGCATTCCTCTAGGGACTCAACTGCGCTGATGTTAATACTTTGCTAAGGACAAAAGGAATCTTAGCCCAACCCTCTGGAGACTTACGTTATTCTTAACTCCTTCCCAACTTGGAAGTATATAATGGGCCACTCCTCATGACCCAGTGCAGCTCTTTCTGCCCATGGGTCCTATCCCATGCTTTAATAAAACCACGTTTTTGGACCAAGGATGTCTCAAGAATTATTGGCTATCAACTTCAAACCCTAACATCTTTCCTGCATCAGTTGTGAGCAGTAAAATTACTACCTACTAGCCATAGGACCATAGTGGAACTCCATAGAAGATTCAGTAAATCAAGACTTAACCATTTAAGGAAACAAATTGGTACGGAAAAGTTTAAGCTTGAGAGATATCTAGCCAACTCACAAAATTAAACCAGAAAGAATTTATTATAAGGTATTCAAAAAAGATAAGCAATGACTAAGAGAAAACAATTCAAATGAAAGAAAATGTACCATAGGAAGGGCCAGAAAGTACAGTACTTTAATATCTGGACTCTGAAAATATAAAGAAAATCAGAAGGTACCATATAAATCTAGAAAAGTGCAAAAGAATGTGTAATTTCATCAGTACAGTTTTTAAAAAATATATTTTATTTATTTATTTGACAGAGAGAGGGAGAGAAAGAGGGAGAGGGCAAACACAAGCAGGGGGAGCAGCAGTCAGAGGGAGAAGCAGACTCCTCAATGAACAAAGAGCATAATGTAGGACTTGATCCCAGGACCCTGGGATCATGACCCAAGCCAAAGACAGCCACTCAACCAACTGAGCCACCCCGTTGCCCCTCATCAGAACACTTTTAATAGCTATAAAAATTATGAAGTCATTTGTGTCATTTATAGTGAGCTCACAGAATGATCTTATAATTTAATAGTTAAAATTATATATTTAGTTCAGCTTGTAGTAATTGGTAACACTCATATGTATTTTATGTTTCTGAGTCATTTACTATTCATTAATTAATGTAGTTTTACAATATGGAGAGTTAAGTGTCAGTTACTATAACAAGTGCTGATATACAAAGATGAGTAAGAACAGAGTTCCTTCCTTCAAATGCTTACAGTCTAGTGCTGACACTGAGCAATGAACAAAGGGTTAAAAAAAAAACCTAGGAAAAAGTAGTTAAAAAAATAATTTTACTTAATTTCCCTCTCTAAAGAACAAGAAAAGTTTTCAAACCAATGTAAGTAGAAAGGACTCCTTCAGTTGCTGGAGACCCAACATCTTACAGATGATTTACCTGTGCCTGCTGGTGATAATGATAGAAAACTGAGATATCTGTGCTTCTACAGCCTGTTGCTAAGTCTGATAGTTTATGGATCATTTAAATAATTTATTTAACCAAGTGCCCAAAAAGGCATCTAACCTTAATTAGGAATAGCAATTTACAAAGCATTTAAGATTTACACAGGGTAAATCTTTCCCAGATTATGTGCGACCAATTTCATCACTTACATAGAAGAAGCTATTTCTTTGGACAAATTCATCAAGAAAATAAATTAAACCAGTAATACCCTCAGATAAACAAAAACAAACAAACAAAAACTACTCCTACAGACTAAAAGAGGGAACATGCAAATTTGCTAGATAAACTAAATGTGCTGTGCCATATATCTTAGAATTTACGTTTTCTTTTATAATGAAAATTTAAGTGGCCTTTTCCTTCCTATTATCAGTAGATGGAAGTGTCTGAGAAGGCTCTTAAAGCTAATGCTGTTGTGATAGCTTCTAGACCCTAAATATTCAAATTGCATGCAGTCTAATTCTCAGTCCCAAAACACTCTGTTTCTGCATACATCTATAAAATGGGAATGATAATATAATGTGACACAAAACATTACTGTGAAAATTAAATAACATATAGAAACTTTAGAATAGTGCCTGGCACCAAGGAAATCTGTAGAAGTATCAACTTTTATTATTCTTGAAATTCCTAAGTAAATGATACTCTATAATAAATAACAAGGATCAAAGCCTGATTTATAATCAGCTTCAAAAAGTTATGCTAAAAGTGATAACCAGGATAGCATACATGAACGTGAAATCTTTACTTCTGATTGAGCTAATTACTTCATACTTCCAAAGTAATTTCATTTTGGTCACCTGGTCACAGTCTGGATATTTAAAAATGGGTATTTGCAGGAATTCAGTAAAGTGTCAGGATATAAAATCCATGCACAGAAATCAGTTGCATTTCTCTACACCAACAACGAGACAGAAGAAAGAGAAATTAAGGAGTCAATCCCATTTACAATTGCACCCAAAACCATAAGATACCTAGGAATAAACCTAACCAAAGAGGCAAAGAAGCTATACTCAGAAAACTATAAAGTACTTATGAAAGAAATTGAGGAAGACACAAAGAAATGGAAAAATGTTCCATGCTCATGGATTGGAAGAACAAATATTGTGAAAATGTCTATGCTACCTAAAGCAATCTACACATTTAATGCAATCCCTATCAAAATCCCATCCATTTTTTTCAAAGAAATGGAAAAAATAATCCTAAAATATATGGAACCAGAAAAGACCTCGAATAGCCAGAGAAATATTGAAAAAGAAAGCCAAAGTTGGTGGCATCACAATTCCAGAATTCAAGCTCTATTACAAAGCTGTCATCACCACGACAGTATGGTACTGGCACAAAAACAGATACATAGATCAATGGAACAGAATAAAGAGCCCAGAAATAGACCCTCAACTCTATCGTCAATTAATCTTCGACAAAGCAGGAAAGAATGTCCAATGAAAAAAAGACAGTCTCTTCAACAAATGGTGTTGGGAAAATTGGACAGCCACATGCAGAAGAATGAAACTGGACCATTTCCTTACACCACACACGAAAATAGACTCAAAATGGATAAAGGACCTCAATGTGACACAGGAATCCATCAAAATCCTTGAGAAGAACACAAGCAGCAACCTCTTCAACCTCAGCTGCAGTAACTTCTTCCTAGAAACATTGCCAAAGGCAAGGGAACCAAAGGGAAAAATGTACTGTTGGGACTTTATCAAGATCAAAAGATTTGGCACAACAAAGGAAACAGTCAACAAAACCAAAAGACAACCGGCAGAATAGGAGAAGATATTCACAAATGGCATATCAGATAAAGGGCTAGTATCCAAAATCTATAAAGAACTTACCAAACTCAACACCCAAAGAACAAATAATCCAATCAAGAAATGGGCAGAGGACATGAACAAGACATTTCTGCAAAGTAGACATCCAGATGGCCAACAGACACATGAAAAAGTGCTCCACATTACTCAGCATTAGGGAAATATAAATCAAAACCACAATGAGATACCACCTCACACAAGTCAGGATGGCTAAAATTAACAAGTCAGGAAATGACAGATGCTGGCGAGGATGCGGAGAAAAGGGAACCCTCCTATACTGCTGGTGGAAATGCAAGCTAGTGCAACTACTCTGGAAAACAGTATGGAGGTTCCTCAAAAAGTTGAAAATAGAGCTACCCTAGTACCCAGCAATTACACTACTGGGTATTTACCCTAAAGATACAAACGTAGTGATCCGAAGGGGCACGTGCACCCGAAAGTTTATAGCAACAATGTCTACAATAGCCAAACTATGGAAAGAACCTAGATGTCCATCAACAGATGAATGGATAAAGAAGATATGGTATATATATACAAAGGAATACTATGCAGCCATCAAAAGAAATGAAATCTTGCCATTTGAGTCGACATGGATGGAACTCGAGGGTATTATGCTTAGCGAAAAAAATCAGAGAAAGACAATTATCATATGATCTCCCTTAGTGAAATCAATCAGAGAAAGACAATTATCATATGAGGAAGTTGAGAGGCAACATGGGGACTCGGGGGGTAGGAAAAGAATAAATGAAACAAGATGGGATCAGGAGGGAGACAAACCATAAGTGACTCTTAATCTCACAAAACAAACTGAGGGTTGCCATGAGGAGAAGGGTAGGGAGAGAGTAGCGGGGTTATGGACATTGGGGAAGGTATGTGCTATGAAGTGTGTAGACCAGGCGATTCACAGACCTGTACCCCTGGGGCTAATAACACATTATTTCAATAAAAAAATAAAAAAAATTAAAAATTAAATAAATAAAAATAAAAATGGGTATTTAATGTTGTTTAAATATCAGTAGAAAATATATCAGATTTATAATCAAGCAAAAAAAAAACTTTAAAGTCTTTTAATATAGAATATATATAGTAAAACCAATATTATTGATTAGGTAGAAGGAAAACATGGCCATAAACCTTAACCTAATGGTAGGTCATCAACTTCGTCAAGATATCTTTTTCTTAAAATCAGTATGAAGTTTCCTAATCTGACAGAGAAAAATAATATTTAGAGGAACATCCTACAGTTAATACAAATTGATTTATATATCAGTTATGTATTCAGAAACAAGAAAGTGAGTTGATTTAATACATTGTTAAGAGTATGAGTTCTATTGTCAAAAAGCTTTGGATAAAAATTTGTCTCTGCCTTTTGTTGGTCTTTTAATCTCAAATTATGTAATTTCTCTGAAATCAAGTTTTTGCAACAATAACAAAAATACTGAAAATAATTGAAATAACAGTACCTTGCTTATGAGGTTATTGTGGGAGCCGAAAGAATTCAAATTAATTATCACTAAGTAAATATTAACTTCTTTCATCGTTATTCAAAGGTTAAAAGAATAAATGGCAAAAATAATAATACCATGGAGCTTACAAAAGCATTTAGAAAGATGCATTTTTCCCCTCATGAATAAAATAGTTAAACCTATAGAATTCAGGCAAAGTGCATAAAATTTTTAGTAGGATTCAGATGCAAAACTGTTACTAGATTTGTGAGATATACAGTGAACACACACACACACACACTGATGTGGGAAACAAAGGCAGAAGAAAAATTATTATATTTCCTTACTACCTACAGATCATTTGACAAGTCCTTAAAACAGGCTGAGTGACATTCATCTAGGGACTCAACTGGCTCAATGTTAATTCTTTGCTAAGGGCAAAAGGCAATCTTGACCCAACTCCCAGGACTCTTTAAGTCTACTTTAAAGATAAACTTCCTTTATCTCTATTTCCCAAGATACATGTTGGTAATCATCCCCCAAGCATATGACCCACCACTATACATCTATCTGAAGGGTCTCATGACTAAGGTTTTATTAGATAGTAATAAATGACTTTTTCCCAACAATAGCCAGCTCCCTCAAAGTCGTGGAAACCTTGTTCCCAAAATTCATTAGAGACTTATGCTATCCTTAACCCCCCTCTCAACTTGAAAGTATATAATAGATCACTCCTCATGACCCCAGGGAAGCTCTTTCTGCCCACGGATCCTGTGCCTGTGCTTTAATAAAATCACCTTCTCGGGGTGCCTGTGTGGCTCAGCTGGTTAAATGTCTGCCTTCTGCTCAGGTTATGATCCCAGAGTCCTAAGTTCCAGTGCTATGGTGTAGGGAATCCCTGCCTAGCAGGGTGTCTGCTTTTCCTCTCCTTGCGGCTTGTGCTCTCTCTCTCACTCTCTTTCAAATAAATAAAATCTTTAAAAAAAAAAAAAAGCACTTTTTGCACCAAATAGGTTCCAACGATTCTTTTTTTGCTGTCAGCTTTGAACCCTAACATCTTTCCTACATCACACACTTCAAAATATGCTATCATTTGTCCTTCACAAATTTTAAAAATATCTTTGGCTCCAGTTAAGTTTGAAAAAAGGAAAAGAGTTTAATATTAGAAATACAAAATATAATTATCTCCATGGGAAATTTTCTTGTATACTGAACTTAACATTCTTTTGTTATAAAAACAGGAGTTATTTTGTTACCATAGATCTTCCAGATCTTGGTTTTATATTTCATCTAAAATATATAAGACAGGATTAATTTCTTCCTCTTCCAAATGCAATGGTAATAAAATTTTTAAGTACTTTGAATCAGGATAATATTCAAACTAAAAGTTTTTATAAGCATGTTATTTTATGTCAAGATACAAAAAATAGCTACTTATTACAACTTTTATGGTTTTTTATTAAGAATGAAATTTTAGGGGTGCCTGGGTGGCTCAGTGGGTTAAAGCCTCTGCCTTCAGCCCAGGTCATGATCCCAGCGTCCTGGGATCAAGCTCCGCATCAGGCTCTCTGCTCAACGGGGAGCCTGCTTCCTCCTCTCTCTCTGCCTGCCTCTCTGCCAACTTGTGATCTCTGTCTGTCAAATAAATAAATAAAATCTTAAAAAAAAAATGAAATTTTATTGCATGAATATTATTGCAGTATAGTTATTTCACTTTATAACCAATCTTTTGATATTTCATGCATCTCCCTGGATTATGAAAAAAAAAATGCTAGTGCATCAAGAACATTAAGCATTTCAGGGCTGTTGAGTGCTAGTTTCCTCCCTCCCCTTTCCTGTGAAGAGGGAAAACATGGTAGAGCACTTGTTTCAGTTTATATGATTACTTTAACTTAACGAACACCATCTGTAGGAAGAGAAACCTGGACATTTGCATACATCTGGGCACAAATAACATGTTGCTACAAAACTGATTAATAATTGTATTTAGGAGGACATGATTAGCTATATTTGCATTTTGGTCCCAGTGGGACAATAGAAAATGAATATTTATCATTCCTTTCTTACCTTAATTTTACAAGGCTGTTAACCAATGTGATAATCTGTGTGAGAGGTATTTCTGAAAAGTTTAATGCAAAAGTGGATGCTTTTCATTTTCTGTAGTACAGGTTACAGAAGCACATTATATAACTAAGAAAATGCCTTAAATCATGTCTTTATTTGTATATTTTCAATAAAAAATGTTTTTATGGTGAAAGGAGTCAGTGTGTTTTCTGTTAAGTTCTATATAGCCTTGAAACTATCTTTAATCTTAAGTAAGCTTTCAGATATATAACTGTACATGTGGGTTTAAGATTTTTTTGTAAATCTATACAAGTCTAAACAAAGTATGGATACTTTAAATAATTCACGCATACCTGAGTCATCAGGTAATAACTTGATTTCATATACCTAGAAATAAATAGAAATGATTCTTTTTCAAGTTCTATAGAAGAAATTTTAAAGGGCATTTTAAAACAATCTTATTCACTAACTCTTTGTAAGAGAACAATTAGAATCAATTCTTTTTCATTACCAATTATGAAGTCTCATAATATTTTCTCTTTCTCTACCTCTTTTCTTTTTTTCCTCTTACACACAGGAGACCAAAACCCTAAGCTGTATAACTATAATGTAAATACTGATAACGGATAGGTAAGAAGGTCTTTGAACAAATTCATTTCTCTAATACCACACTTTATCTCTATTCATATTTCTTTTAGTATATTTAGTACAGCATTTAGTGAGGTCATATTTTATATAAATATAGTGATGTTTTATATATACTACCAGTACTTCTAAAATTTAATGTACATACATATCACCTGGGGATTTTATAAAATTAGTTTCTGATTCAGCAGGTCTGCAGGGAAATCATGCTAACAAGCTCCCAGTTTTGTGGTCTGGGGACTGTGTCAGAACAGGGAAGAAGTAAACCATTTACTCCTCCCAGAATCCCTCAGAGTAGGTACAACTAACATTTCCATCTTACAGGAACTTCAAGCCGAACAGTTTAAGCAGTTTTCCCAGAGGGGGAAAAAAAGTTAAATAAAATAAAATGTTCGCAAGGAGTGTAATGTGTATCCATCTTCAGGCTCCCACACTTTTCATCCCAACCCTATACTATCTGATGGGTAATTAAGACCAAGTATCCAAATGTTTATTCACATGGGTAAGGGAAAGGGAGGGAAAGAGAAAGTGAGAGAGGGAACCTGGGAGAGAGGACCAAAGGGAAGAGGCAGAGGAGAGCTAGAGAAGAGGGGAAATGAGGGGAACAGGTAAGACAAAGCAGAAGACCAGGTTTATGACAAAATAGGTGTGCTAATTATTTCCTTTCCACTTTAAGAATCAAAATCTGTAGTACAATCACCTGATAATTACACATAGTAAGATTTGCTTAGTAATCTCTGAAAGACAATGACTAGTATGTCTCATTTAATTAGGTTTGTCCTTCCATTTCCAGAAGATCTTATTGACTATCACTTGTGGACTATGTGGACTATTTGGACTTCATTTAAGCTCAAGTTATAGAAGGACATCTGGGATAAAATGATCACATTGAGGGGAATTTTCAGCCTCTAATGAGATTGTTTCACCATCTTTAAAATTATTTTCAGAGATCATACTCTCTTACTTTTTATTATAATCATCTCTACTTCATTATTGTCACAGATCCAATTTGCTTTTGATACTGTAAATAAAGTTATACATGAAATTGTTTTTTTTTTAAGATTTTATTTATTTGACACAGAGAGAGAAAGATCACAAGTAGGCAGAGAGGCGTGTTGGGGGTGGGGGGGGGGAAGCAGGCTGAGCAGCTCCTGGTGAGCAGAGAGCCCGATGTGGGGCTCGATCCCAGGACCCTGAGAACAGGACCTGAGCCTGGCCTAACCCAGGCTTAACCCACTGAGCCACCTAGGGGCCCCATGTGAAATATTTTTAAAGGTGAAACAAAAGATTGGAGTGATATAGGAGTATTAGATTTTTTCATATAGTAGTGAACAGTCATGGAGTGCTTTTGATGTGAGACATACTGCTATAAACCTATGCTGGGTATATAGTGGTGAAAGAAAAAAACAAACCCTTACCTGATGATGCCTATATACTAGTAGGAGAACAATTAACAGATAATAAAATGCCAGGTAATGATAAGCACTAAGGAAAAAATAAAGCCACAAGGCTAAAAATAGTGGGAGAGAAGATACTCTTTTAGATGGGGTGGTCAGAGAGGGCTCTTGTGAAAGGGGATATTGGAGCAGGAGCCTGAAGAAGTGAGGGAGGAAGCCAGATACCTATTAGAGAAAAAGCATTCTGTGCTTAGTGACACAAGTGAAAGAAACCAGCACAGTAAAGAGTTTACTGTTTCTGAAGAACTTCAAGGTAGTCAGCATGGCTGGGAGCAGTGAAAGGAGAGAGAGGAAATAAAGTGACAGAGGTGACTGTAATAAACATTGGATAGAAGAGTTTCATTCATTTAAGGAGTAATATGAACTACACTAATTCGAGTTTTAGACTCTGCTTTTGGAGAAATTCATGAAAGCAGTATACTCTTCCACCAAACCCCACTCTACTCAACCACATATCGCTATGTAATTGTGAGGGTAGAATAAGGAGAGAAATTAATCAGGTACGATTATTAATCTTACCAGAATATTTTCATCATGTTATTTACATATGTTTACATATATATATACACACATATATGTTTGCATATATGCACATTTGAATATACATACACACACAAACTTAGCCAATATAAGTGCTTACTTCTAGAGAAGTGCTGGTAGAAAGTGCTATATTTTTTCTCAAATGCAAATTTTGATTTAAAAATTATTTTTAGGAGGTCCTGGAGCATTTTCTATGTGCCAGAAATAATTCTTGGAGCTGGGGATACAGCAGTAAACAAAAAGACAAAAAGTAGGGGCACTTGGGTGGCTCAGTGAGTTGTGTCCAACTCTTGATTTTAGCTTGGTCATGACTTCAGGATCCTGGGATCAAGTCTCCTTTTGGGATCTGTACTCAACGAGGAGTCTGAGATTCTCTCTCTCCCTCTCTTTCTCCAACGCCCCCCCCCCACCATGCTTGTTCTCTCTCTAGACAAATCTTTAAAAAAAAAAAATTAAAAAAAGAAAAGGAGGGGGCATCTGGGTGGCTCAGTCAGTTAAGCATCTGCCTTCAGCTGAGGTCATGATCCCAGAGTCCTGGGATGAGCCCCGCATCGGACTCCCTGCTCAACAAGGAGTCAGCTTCTCCCTCTCCCCTCTGCCCCACCCCCTGTCATGTTCACTTGTGAACACTCACTCTTTAATAAAATCTTTTAAAACAATAAAAATAAAAAGACAAAATATTTGCCTTTAATGTCTACATTTTAACAAAACAAATTTACACACACACATGAAATTAATAAGAAACACTGTAGAAAAAACATAGATGTTCTTAAATATTTAAAATGTTACCTAAGAAGTGGGAATGGGGAGGGGAGTATATAAAATATCAATGAAAAATTAAGAATCACTACATTAAAAGTAGAAAAAGTGGTTAAAAAGGACAGAATTAAAAACAATTCACAAAAGGAAATAATGTGAAGAGAAGTCAATCATTTATTTTGAAGGCATCCTGAAAGTTCATACGCCTGTTACCTCCTTACTTGACCTTTTTTCTCTCTTTTGCTAATTTCCCAATACCTTTCTGGTATCCCATCAGTGCCGAAGCCAAAGTTACTATATTATTTCCTTAAAAATCCCATTAATATATTTCTTTGTGTATAATAACCATCCCAAAAGGAATGGCTAATGGTAGCATCTTAAATCATGCATTATATTAGTGGGAGACCTTTGAGTTTCTCCCCACATTAAGTATGAGGTTAACTGTAGGCTTTTTGTAGATAGCCTTATCAAGAATTTTATGAAAATTTTTATGAGTGGCTGTTGGATTTTATCAAATTATTTTTCTTCATTCATATAATCATGTAACTTTTTTAGTCTGTTAATGTGATGGATATTATTGATTTTCAAATGTTGAACTGACCATGTGTACCTGGATAAACCCACTTGGTCTTGGTCATATAATTCTTCATGTAAACTGTTGATTTGATATGCTAATATTTTACTGAGGATTTTTTGCATTTATGATCATGAGAACTACCGCCTCTGGTTTTCTCAAAATATCCTTGTCTGCTTTTTGTGTTTAGGGCAATACTAGCCTCATAGAATGAGTTAGGTATTCCCCTCTGCTTCTGTCTTCTGAAACAGATTATAGAGAATAGATATAATTCCTTTATGTTTGGTTGAATTCATCAATGAACCCATTTGAGCTTGGTGCTTTCTGTTTTGTAAGACTATTAAGTATTGATTCAATTTCTTTGATATAAGATTGTATAGATCATCTATTTCTTGTGAGTTTTAGAAAATTGTGTCTTCCAAGGTCTATTTCATCTAAGTTATCAAATTTGCAGCTGTAGAGTTGTTCATAATATTCCATTATCCTTTTAATTTCCATAAGATCTATAGTGATGTCCCCTCTTTTGCTTCTGATATTAATTTGTACCTTTTTAAAAGTTTTTGTTTTTGTTGTTGTTGTTTTGTTTTGTTTTCTTCCAACAAATATTTCTCCATATAGGAAGTAAAAACTCAGTATGAATTCAAAAGAATCTACGATTCAGGATCAAGTAAAGTGCACTTATTTAAAAGTAGAGTCATATAAATTATCAAAATATAAAAGAACTTCTTTACTCACTTAAAAAGGCCTCTAAGGAAGCAAGATGGCAGAAGAGCAGGAGATGGAAATATCATCAGGTTCCAGGAGTTCAGCTAGATAGTTATCAAACCATTCTGAACACCTACATGCTCAACAGGAAATTAAAGAGAAGAAGAGCAGGATTCCCAGGTACATAAAATTGAAGACTTGCCAGAAGGTAGGACATGTGGAGAAGTGACTCCAAAGTGATGGGAAGATAGACCGGGGGGGGGGGGGGCGTGGAGGGGCCAGCTCCCAGCAAGCAGCAGAGCAGTGGAGCACAGAATTGGAACTTTTAGAAGTTTGCTCCACTGAGGGACATTGCTCCAGAGGCTAAGTAAGGGTGGAGCCCTCACGAGGACAGTGTGATCTCAGTACCCGTGGGGTCACAGAAAGACTGGGGATATCTGAGGGTGGCAGAGCTGCCAGGTATCAGAGCAGGGAAGCCAGCTACAGAGACAGAGCAAGGAGTGAGCACTCAGCTTGTGGTTACCTTAAACCATTATCCAAGGCACAGTCGGGCCACTGTTCTTCAAGCACGTACCCAAAAAGAAGCAGATCTGGAGAGACTGCCTCCTTCCTCCTCCTGGAGGAGTGGTGTGGGAGTGTGTGGCAGGAATCTGCTGGGTTTGGAGTCTCCAAATGGGGCTGTGCACCAGATATAGAAACACTCCATCACAGGCCAGTTGAGCACAGAGTGCAGCTGGAGACCACGGAGATGGGAGGGATTGACTGCTATTCTCTGACGGTGCACTGAGGAGTGTAATCCTGAGCTCTTGGCTCCTCTGGGCCATAGACCGGGAGGCCGCCATTTTCATTCCCATCCTCCAGAGCTCTACAGAAAGCGTTAAGGGAATAAAAGCTACCGAGAGCAAACCGAAGCAGATAACAGCCTGGCCCCTAGCAAGGGTGGTGCAGTTCCAAATTGGGCAAAGACATTTGAGTAATTGCAACAGGGCCCTCCCCTAGAAGAGCAGCAAGAACATCCAGCCAAGACCAAGTTCACCAATCAATGAGAACTGTGGAACTCCAGAGCTAGGAGAAAGCAACACATAGAATTCATGGCTTTTTTCCCCAGGATCCATTAGACTTTCAAAGTTAAATTCTTTATTTTATTTTTTCTTTTTCTTTTTTTTTTTTTTTAACTTTTCCTCTTTCCTATTTTAACTTTTTCAAAACTATTTTATCTTACCAATACTTTTTAAAAATATTTTTAAATTTTCATTGTTATTGTCCTATTTTATCCCTTCATTGTATTTAACCTTATTTTTTGTATACATATAGATATTTTTCCTTTAAAATTTTGGGATAAAATTTCTTCTAGTAGATCAAAATATATCCTAAATCTAGCACATGGCTTTGTTCTAGTCTCCAGCCTGATCATGTTCTCTTCCCTTTTTTTTTTTTTTACTTTTTTCCAACCAACTCTTATCTTATCAATTCCTTTTTAAAAATCTTTTTAAATTTTCATCCTTACAGTCATATTTCATCCCTTCATTGTATTTATCCTTATATTTGTATATATGTAAGTTTTTCTATCTTTAAAATTTTGGGAGGTAGTTTCTCCTAAGAGACCAGAATATACCCAAAATCAAGTGGGTAGTTCTGTTCTATTCATCAGGAGATTATGTATATATATATGTATATATACATATATATATTCGCCCATTCCCCTCCCCCCCCCCCGTTTCAGGTCTCTTCTGATGAGGTTAGGGTATATTATTCTGGGGTCTTTGCCACTCTTTTAGTATTTTGTTCTTTTATTCATCTAGTCTTTCCTGGATAAAATGACAAGGTGGAAAAACTCACCACAAATAAAAAATTAAAAAAAAAAAGAACAAGAGACAGTACCAACAGATAGGGACCTAATCAATACGGACATTAGTAATATGTCAGAACTAGAGTTCAGAATGATAATTATCAAGGTGCTAGCTGGGCTTGAAAAAAGCATGGAAGATATTAGAGAATCCCTTTCTGGAGAAATAAAATCCCTTTCTGGAGAAATAACTAAAATCTAACCAATTTGAAATTAAAAAAGCTATTACTGAAGTGCAATTAATAAAAAGGAGGCTCTTACTACTAAGATAAATCAGGCAGAAGAGAGAGTGATACAGAAGATCAAATGATGGAGAATAATGAAGCTGAGTAAAAGAGATAAACAACTTTTGGACCATGAAGGGAGAATTTGAGAGATAAGTGATACCATAAGACAAAACAATATTAGAATAATTGGGATTCCAGAAGAAAAAGAAAAAGAGAGGTATATTAGAGTGAATTGTTATAGAGAATCCCCCTAATATGGCAAAGGGAACAAGCATCAAAATTCAGGAGGTACAGAGAACCCCCCTCAAAATCAATAAGAATTGTTCCACACCCCGTCATCTAATAGTAAAACTTACAAGTCTTAGTGACAAAGAAAATCCTGAAAGCAGCCTGGGAGAAGAAGTCTGTAAAATACAATGGTAAAAATAAGAGATTGGCAGCAGACTTATCCACAGAGACCTGGAAGGTCAGAAAGAACTGGCATGATATATTGAGAGCACTAAAAGAGAAAAATATGCAGCCAAGAATACTATATCCAGCTGGGCTATTATTGAAAATAGAAGGAGAGATAAAAAGCTTCCAGTACAAACAAAAACTAAAAGAACTTGTAAGCACCAAGCCAGCTCTACAGGAAATATTGAAAAGGGTCCTCTAAGCCAAGAAAGAGCCTAAAAGTAGTAGACCAGAAAGGAACAGAGACAATATACAGTAACTGTCACCTTACAGGCAATACAAGGGCACTAAATTCATATCTCCCAATAGTTACCAGGACTGTATATGGACTAAATTTGCCAATGAAAAGACAGAGGGTAAAAGAATGGAATGAAAAATAAGACACATCAATATGCTCTCAACAAGAATCTCATTATAGACCCAAAGACAACTCCAGATTGCAAGTAAGAGGGTGGAAAAATATTTACCATGCCAGTGGACATCAAAAGAAAGCTGGGGTGGCAATCCTTATATCAGATAAATTAGATTTTAAGCCAAAGACTATAATAAGAGATAGGAAGGACTATATCATACTCAAAGGGTCTATCCAACAAGAAGGTATAAAAATTTTAAATATCTATGCCCCTAACATGGTAGCAGCCAACAATATAAACCAGTTGATAACAAAATCAAAGAAACATTGACAATAATACAATAATAGTAGGGGACTTAAAAACCTCCCTCACTGAAATGGACAGATCATCCAACCAAAAGAGCAACAAGGAAACAAAGGCCTTAAATGACACAATGGACCAGACAGACATCAGATATATCCAGAACATTCCATCCCAAAGCAACAGAGTGCACATTCTTCTCTAGTGCACATGGAATATTCTCTGGAATAGATCACGTCCTGGGACAAAAATAAGGTCTCAACCAATACCAAAAGAACTGGGATCATTACCTGCATATTTTCAGACCACAATGCCTTGAAGCTAGAACTCAATCACAACAGGAAATTTGGAAAGAACCCAAATACATGGAGGCTAAAGAGCATACTACTAACGAATGAATGGGACAACCAGGAAATTAAAGAAGAATTGAAAAAATTCATGGAAACAAATGATAATGAAAACACAACTGTTCACAATCTGTAGGACACAGCCAAGGCAGTCCTGAGAGGAAAATATATAGTGATACAAGCCTTTCTCAAAAAACAAGAAAGGTCTCAAGTTCACAACTGACCCTACATCTAAAGGAGCTAGAGAAAGAACAGCAAACAAAGCCTAAACCCAGCAGAAGAAGAGAAATAATAAAGATCAGAGCCGAAATCAATGAAATAGAAACCAAAAAAGGGTAGAACAAATTAATGAAACTAGGAGCTGGCTCTTTTAAAGAATTAATAAGATTGATAAGCCCCTGGCCACACTTATGAATAAGAGAAGAAAAAGGACCCAAATAAATAAAATCATGAATGAAAGAGGAGAGATCACAACCAACACCAAGGAAATACAAAAAACTATAAGACATATGATGAGCAACTATAGCCCCAAAATTTGACAATACAGAAGAAATGGATACATTCCTAGAGACATATAAACTGCCACACTGAACCAGGAAGAAATAGAAAACCCGAACAGACCCATAACCAGTAAGGGGATTGAAACAGTCATCAAAAATCTAACGAAAAACAAGAGCCCAGGGCCAGATGGCTTCCCAGGGGAATTCTGCCAAGCATCTAAAGAAGAATTAATTCCTATTTTTCCAGAAACTGTCCCAAAAAAATAGAAATGGAAGGAAAACTTCCAAACTCATTTTATGAGGCCAGCATTACCTTGATCCCAAAACCAGACAAAGACTCCACCAGAAAAGAGAATTACAGACCAATATCCTTGGTGAACACAGATGCAAAAATTCTCACTAAAATACTAGGCAATAGGATCCAGCAGATCATTAAAAGGATTATTTACCACGACCAAGTGGGATTTATGCCAGGGCTGCAAGGTTGGTTCAACATCTGCAAATCAATGTGATGCAATACATTAATAAAAGAAAGAACAAGAACGATATGGTAGTCTCAATAGATGCTGAAAGTGGGTTTGACAAAGTAGAGCATCCATTCTAGATCAAAACTCTTCACAGTGTACAATAGAGGGTACATACCCCAATATCATCAAAGCCATCTATGAAAACCCACAGTAAATGTCATTCTCACAGGAGAAAAATGGAGAACTTTTCTGCTAAGGTCAGGAACATGGCAGGGTTGTCCATTATCACCACTGCTATTCAACATAGTACTAGATGTCCTAGCCTCAGCATTCAGACAACAAAAAGAAATTAAAGATATCCAAATCAGCAAAGAAGTAGTCAAACTTCACCCTTCGCAGATGATATGATACTGTATGTGGAAATCCCAAAAGCTTCCTCTCCAAATCTGCTAGAATTCATACAGGAATTCAGTAAACGGTCAGGGTATAAATTCAATGCACAGAAATCAGTTGCATTTCTGTATACCAACAAGAAGACAGAAGAAAGAGAAATTAAGAAGTTGATCACATTTATAATTGCAACCAAAACCATAAGATACCTAGGAATAAACCTAACCAAAGAGGCAAAGAATCTATACTCAGAAAACTATAAAGTACTCATGAAGGAAATTGAGGAAGACACAAAAAAAGAGAAAAACATTCCCTGCTCATGGATTGGAAGAACAAGTATTGTGAAAATGTCTATGCTACCTAAAGCAATACACACATATAACACAATCCCTATCAAAATACCATCATTTTTTTTCAAATAAATGAAACAAATAATCCTAAAATGTATATAGAACTAGAAAATACCCTTAATAGCCAGAGGAATGTTGAAAAAGAAAGCCAAAGTTGGTGGCATCACAATTCCAGACTTCAAGCTCTATTACAAAGCTGTCATCATCATGATAGTATGGTACTGGCACAAAAACAGACACATAGATCAAGGAACAGAAGAGATAGCCCAGAAATAGACCATCAACTCTATGGTCGACTAATCTTTGACAAAGCAGGAAAGAAAGTCCAATGAAAAAAAGTCTCTTCAGCAAATGGTGTTGGGAAAATTGGACAGCCACATGCAGAAGAATGAAACTAGACCATTTCCTTACTCCACACACAAAATAGACTCAAAATGGATGAAAGATTCAAAATGGATGAGACAGGAATCCATCAAAACCCTTGAAGAGAACATAGGCTGCAACGTCTTCAACCCCAGCCACAGCAAATTCTTCCTAGAATCATCGCCAAAGGCAAGGGAAGCAAGGGGAAAAATGAACTGTTGGGACTTCATCAAGATCAAGATCTTTAGCACAGCAAAGGAAACAATCAACAAAACCAAAAGACAACTGGCAGAATAGGAGAAGATATTCACAAATGGCATATCAGATAAAGGGCTAGTATCCAAAATCTATAAAGAATTTATCAAACTCAACACCCAAAGAACAAATAATCCAATCAAGAAATGGGCAGAGGACATGAACAGACTTTTTTTTTTAAGATTTTATTTATTTATTTGACAGAAATCACAAGTAGGCAGAGGCAGGCAGAGAGAGAGAGGCGGAAGCAGGCTCCCTGCTGAGCAGAGAGCCTGTTGCGGGGCTTGATTCCAGGACTCTGGGATCATGACCTGAGCCAAAGGCAGAGGCTTTAACACACTGAGCCACCCAGGCACCCCTGAACAGACATTTCTGCAAAGAAGACATCCAGATGGCCAACAGACACATGAAAAAGTGCTCCACATTACTCAGCATCAGGGAAATACAAATCAAAACCACAATGAGATACCACATCACACAAGCCAGAATGGCTAAAATTAACAAGTTAGGAAATGACAGATGCTGGCAAGGATGCAGAGAAAGGGGAGCCCTCCTACACTGTTGGTAAGAATGCAAGCTGGTGCAACCACTCTAGAAAACAGCATGGACATTCCTCAAAAAGTTTGAAAATAGAGCTACCTTAGGATCCAGCAATTGCACTACTGGGTATTTACCCTAAAGATAAAAATGTAGTGATTTGAAGGGTCATGTGGCACCCGAATGTTTATAGCAGCAATGTCCACGATAGCCAAACTATGGATTTCCATCAAACCTAGATGTCCATCAACAGATGAATGGATAAAGGTATTTTATATATATATATATACACATATATATGTCTATATATATGTGTATATATATATCTGTTATATATATTTTATATGTTTATATATAAACATATATATGCACACACACACTATATATATATGCACATATATGTGTGTGAGAGTGTGTGCATATATATGAATACACACACACACACACACACACAGTGCGATACTATGCAGCCATCAAAATACCCTGAAATCTTGCCATTTGCAACAACATAGATAGAACTAGAGGTTATGATGCTAAGTGAAGTATGTCAATCAGAGAAAGATAATTATCATATGATCTCTCTGATATGAAGAATTTGAGAGATGGGTGGGGGGGTTGTGGGAGGTAGGGAAGGAAAAAATGAAACAAAACGGGCTCAGGAGGGTGACAAACCATAAAAGATTCTTAATATCATGAAACAAACTGAGGGTTGCTAGGGGGTTGGTGGTAGGGATAGGGTGGCTGGGTTATGGACATTGGTGAGGGTACGTGCTATGGTGAGAGCTGTGAAATGTGTAAACCTGATGATTCACAGACCTGTACCCCCAGCAAATATTACATTATATGTTAATTAAAAAAATAAATAAAAATGTAAAAAAAAAGCCTTCTAAAATATAAATATCAAAATTTCAAATGGAATGCTCAATAAATAAGAACTTCTATTTATTTATTCATTCATTCATTCATTCATTCTGGTGAAGAACTACTTTTAATCCATTTCCCTGACTTACTAATTAACTCTCTTCATGCCCTTTCTGATATACTGATGTTCCTTCAGGGTCTCTAGCAGACCCATAGAAATGGTCCACCAACCTATCCACAAATTCTGCTGCCTTGAAGTTCACCTAAATGTCATGAAGAGACTGTTGTGTGTGTTCTGCAAACTCTTATATTAGTTGAACTTGTTTTAATTACATAATGTAATCAAGTACTACATAAGCTGAAAGAAAAATGTGCTATTTCTATGGTAATTGAAGCCAATGTTTTGGAAATGTTTAATAAAATGAGCTAATGTAAAAAATGCTATCTAATAAAGTGTGGGTGAGGTAACAGTAAAAATTTGAGAAAAATAAAATATTTAAATAATTCCACATATGCTTTCTTCAGCAGCATATAGAGTAAAACTGGAACAATTCAAAGAAGAGAATGGCCCTGTACATGGATGACACACAAATTTAGGATGTGTTCCATTAAAAAAATGTAATTCTTTGTGCAAGTTGTTTTATAAGTTCCTGAGTCCACTGTGAAGAAATTAGAGTACAGTGTGGGCACAGCTTTCATGACAAAGATGACAATTCTTTTGATTACAAAGATGACAGACGATTATAAAAAAACAAGCTTTGACCTTTAAGAATCAATTGATAAAAGATAATGCACATTTGAGATTTACAAACTTGATCATGAATCCTTTATCCCTTATCTTTTCTAAATTAATCATTTTTCATTCTAATAATGTCAGAGAAGAGTATAGATATAGAATTTGACATAACATACATAAAATGTGGAGGAGGAATAAAAGTTTAGTGTTTTTACATGTTTGAACCTAAGCAACCATCAACTTAGTACCTGGATGTTTATAGGAAACCACTAGTAACCACAAGTCAAAAACCTGTAATAGGTACAGAAAAAATTAAGAGAAAGGAATCCAAGCATAACAGTAAAGAAAACCATGAAGAGAGCAAGGAAAAAAGAAAAAAATAATAATAGAGAGGACTATAAAAACAACTAGGAAACAAGAAAAAAAATGGCAATAAGTACACAGCTATCACTTAATTTAAGTGGAAATGGAGTAAATGCTCCTAGCAAAAGCCATAGTGTTACTGAGGGGATTAAAACACAGGCACATGCACACATATTCACTAAAGACCCATCTATATGCTGCCTACAGGAGACCCACTTCAGACCTAAAGACACATACAGACTAGAAGTGAAAGTGTGGAAAACCCTCCCAGGCAAATGGAAAGAAAAAAAAAAAAAAAGCGCTGGAGTTGCACTTCTCTATCAGACAAAATAGACTTTAAAACAAAGACTAACAAGAGACAAAGAAAGACACTATACAGTGATGAAGGGATTAATCCTATAAGAATAAGAATATATCATTGCAAATATCCATGCACTCAACACAAGAGGACCTAAACACATAAAGCAAGTAGTAACAGACATAAAGGGAGAAATTAATAGTAATACAATAATAGTAGCAGACATTGACACCCCATTTACACAATGGACAGATCATTCAGACAAAAAAAAAAGTGAGAAACAATGGATTATAATGACATATTAGACCAGGAAAACCTAGCAGAGAACATTCCATCCAAATACAGCAGAATACACACTCCAAGCACCTATGCAACAGTCTCCAGGACCTATCTCATAGAGGCCAGAAGTCTCAATAAATTCTTTTTTTTTTTTTTTTTTTTTTTTTTTAAGAAAAGGGGATCTTATCCTGCGGTCGGGGTTGGGGTGGGTGAGGTTTTGTTTTTAAAGATTTTATTTATTTATTTGACAGAGAGAGATCACAAGTAGGCAGAGAGGCAGACAGAGAGGGGGAAGCAGGCTCCCCGCTGAGCAGAGAACCCAATGCGGAGCTCGATCCCAGGACCCTGAGATCATGACCTGAGCTGAAGGCAGAGACTTAACCCACTGAGGCACCCAGGCACCCCTCAATAAATTCTTAATAAAATTGCAATCATAACAATAATCTTTTCCAACCACAATGGAATGAAATTAGAATTACAAGAAAAAAATCTGGAAAAAACAGACATGAAGACTAAACAGCATGTTACCGAATAAAAGGGTCAACTAAAATTAAAGAGGAAATAAAAATATACATTGAGACAAATGAAAATAGTCCTAAATCCTTGGAGATAGCAAAAGCATTTCTAACAGGGAAGTTTAGACCGACCTCAAGAAGAAAAATCTCAAAGAATTAAACTTTACACCTAAAAGAGCTAGAAAAACAGCAAAACCCAAAACTAGAAGGAGGGCAATAAGAAAGATTAGGCTGAAGAGACAAAAGAAAAGAAAAAAAAAAGAAAAAACCCAAGATTAATAAAACGGTTGATTCCTTGAAAAGATAAAATTGACAAACATTTACCTGATCATACAAGAAAAGTAAATCAATAAAATCAGCAATGGAGAAGAAATAACCACCAATACCACAGAAATACAAAGGATCATAAGAGATTATAAAAAATTACATGGTAACAAATGGGAAAACTTTGAAGAAGTGGATAAATTCCTAGAAATGCATTTTTTCTTTAAAAGATTTATTTGAGAGAGAGAGGATAAGCAGGGGGAGAAAGGAGGGAGAAGCAGACTCCCCACTGAGCAGTGAGCCTGATGCAGGGCTTGATCCCTAGACCTTGGGATCATGGCCTGTGCTGAAAGCAAATGCTTAACTGACTAAGCTACCCAGGCATCCCAAAACATCATCTTCTAAAACTGGATCAGGAATAGAAAATTTGAACAATTATTAGTAATGATATTGAGTGAGTCAGTAATAAACTTCCCAAAGCACACACACACACCCTCTGGAATATCACTGAGCTACAAAAAAGGATTAATTCTTGCTATTTGAAACAATATGGAAGGACATAGAGGGTACCATGCTAAGTGAAAGGAGTCAGGCAGAGAAAGACAGATATTACATGATTCACTTATATATGGGATCTTAAAAATTATTATTTTTAAGAATTTTGCAATTATTAGTAATGATATTGAGTCAGTAATAAACTCCTAAATAGCATCACAGGTGAATTCTACCAAATACTTGAAGAGTTAATGCCTACTATCCTCAAACTATTTCAAAAAAAAAAAAAAAAACAGAAGAGGAAGGAAAACTCCCAAATACATTCTATGAAGCTAGCATTGCTAGGATACCAAACCAGACAAAGCCATTCCGCCCCCGCCAAAATAAATAAATAAATACTACAGGCCAATATCTCTCATGAATATAGAAGCAGAAATCCTCAAAATACTAGCAAACTGAATTTAGCAATACATTTGAAAAAATCGTTCACCACAGTCAAGTGGGGTTTATTCAAAGGGCACAAAGGTAATTCAGTATTCACAAATCAAGGTGACAGATCATGTTAACAAAGATAAATACCATATGATCATCTTAGTTGATACCAAAGAAGCATTTGATAAAATACAACATTCATTCATGATAAAAATTCTCCAAGTGGGTTGAGAGGGAACATATCTCAACATAATAAAGGTCATTTATGAAAAACCCACAGTTAATATCCTATTACATGGTGAAAAACAGAATTTTTCCTCTAAGACCAAAAGCAAGGCAAAGATGCCCATTATTACCACTTTTATTCAACATAGTACTGGAAGTCCCAGCCACAGCAATCAGACAAGAAAGTCAATAAAAGGCATCCAGATTGGTAAGAAAGAAGTAAAAGTATATTTCCAGATAACGTGATACTATATATAGGAAATCCTAAAGACTCCATCAAAAAACTATTAGAATTGATAAATGAGTTCAGTAAAGTTGGAGGATATGAAATATACTGAAATTTTTGTGATTTTATACTTGAATAATGAAGCAAGAGAAATAAGAGTCCCATTTATAATTGTTCCAAAATGAATAAGCACCCAGGAATAGATTTAACTAAGGAGGTGAAAGACCTACACTCTGATAACCATAAACACTGATGAAAGGAGTTGAAGACAAAACAAATGAAAAGCTAGGCTATGTTCATGGATTGGAATATTATTCAAATGTCCATACTACTGAAAGCAATCTAGAGTCAGTGCAATCCCTATTAATACCAACAGCATTTTTCACAGAACTAGAACAAATAATCCTAAAATTTGTGTGGAACCACAAAAGACCTTGAATAGCCATAGCAATCTTGAGAAAGAACAAAGCTGGACATAGGACAATCCCAGCTTTCAAGATATACTACAAAATGGTAGTAATCAAAACAGTAGGATACTGGTACATAAATAGACACATAGATCAATGGAACAGGACAGAGAGCCCAGATGTGAACCTGTGCTTGTATGGCCAAATAATCTATTACAAAGAAGGCAAAAATATACTATGGGTGAAAAGATAGGCTTTCATTTATGGTGCTGGGAAAACTAGACAGATACACGCAAAAGAATGAAACTGGACCACTTTCTTACACCATAAATAAAAAAAAAAAAAAACCTCAAAATGGTTAGACTTAAACTTGAGACCTGAAACCATAAAAATCCTAGAAGAAAACTTTGACACAGGCCTTAGCAACCCTTCTCTAGATAGATCTCCTTAGGTAAGAAAAACAAAAACAAAAACAAACTATTGGGACTAACTAAAATAAAAATCTTTTGCACAAAGGAAACCATCACCAAAACAGAATGACAACCTAATGAATGGGAGAAGATATTTGTAAATGATCTATCTCATAAAGGCTTAACATTTAAAATACGTAAGGCCTATAACTCAATACCAAAAGAACAATCTGATTTAAAAATGGACAGAGAATCTGAATAGACATTTTTTTTAACCAAAAAAGAGATACAGATGGCCAGCAGAATGAAAAGGTGTTCAACATCAATAATTATCAGGGAAATGCAAATCAAAGCCACAAGGAGCTTTCACCTCACATCAGAATGCCTTGTATCAAAAACAGAAAAAATAAGTGTTGGGGAACATGTGGAGAAAGTGAAACTTCATACACTGTTGCTGGGGATGCAGGCTGCTGTTGCCACTCTGGAAAACAGTATAGAGGTTCCTCAAAAAATTAAAAATAGAAATATAATATGATCTAATAATTCTACTATTAGATATTTGTCTAAAGAAAACAAAATAGATCATAATTTAAAAAGATAAAATATTATAGTAACATACCCCTGTTTATTGCAGCTTTATTAAAAACAACTAAGATATAGAAGTAACTAACCCAAATGTCTACTGATAGAGGCGGTATGTGTGAGTGTGTGTGTATGTATGTATGTATATAGACACACACGTATAAAAGTAGTCAGCATTGGGAAAACACACACACACACAGAGATATCACTGAGCTATAAAGGATTAACTCTTGCTATTTGAGACAACATGAATAGACAGAGGGTACAACACTAAGTGAAAGGAGTTAGGCAGAGAAAGCCAGTATATGATTTCACTTATATATGGAATCTTTAAAAAAAAAAAAAAAAAAAAGACTCCTAAATCCAGAGAACTGGTTGTTGCTAGAGGGGAGGTCCATAGGGAATGGATGGAAATAGGTGAAGGGTATTAAGAGGTACAAACTTCCAGTTATAAAATAAATAAATCAGAGATGAAAAGTAGTCAACATAGGAAATACAGTCAATATATTAGTACACAGTGTTGTGTAGTGACAGATAGGGACAACACTAAGAGTGGTAAGCAAGGAGTATTGCATAGAATTGTTGAATTATTACATTGTACACCTGAAACTAATGTAACGTTGTATGTTATACTTCAATTTAAAAAATAGAAAAACTGAGACATGTGAAACAGCTTATTGACAAAATCCTAGTGCTAGTGAAAGCTTCCCAGCAATGTAGCATACACAGTGAAACAGTTAGCATGGAATATCCATAATTTCATATTTAAAATTAGAAGCCAAGTATAAGCTAATACCACCCTCTTAAAATTTAAACAAAGATTTAAAATTACCGCATAGGATATACCCTGTCTTTCCCACAAACCAGAAAATAATTTTGCTTATGTGTATTCTAATTGATTTAACACCAAATTCATACTCAGCAGATTTCTTAATCTCTGCAGCACCTCCTCTCTTGTAACTCTTGTCTTCACTCTGGTCCACATAAACCTGTATGTGTGATAACACAATGGTTCTCACACTTTAGCTTGCATCAGGATCACCTGAAGTGTATTTTTTTTTTCTTTTAATACAGATGGCTAAACTATTGACAGAACTTCTGATTAAGGGGGTCTGATTAGGACCTAATAATTTGCATTTCTAACAAGTTCCCAGGTGATGCTAATGTTGCTGTTTCAGGCACCCATATTGAGAGTCACTGAAATAGAAACCCTTTTCTTTGATTTCCCCCAAATCATTAACATAAAATTTTGTTTGGCATGCTCCATTAAAAATTAGAACAAAAGGAGTTTAAGTTGTATCAGAATGGATAAATTAATATTCTGTATTAACTTTTTGGACTCTAATAGATCTTTGGGCCATATTATAATGAATTTCTCCCCAGCCTATATTCTCCGTGGGCTCCTGTCTCTCCCACTGTATCATGCTAAGCTCTTTTTCTTCTCCTCCTTGCCTTTTGTTGATTCAGCCAGCACCAAAATTCTTAGCTTTTTAGAAAAGGCACTTTAACATTGTTTAGCAACCTCTTTATAAACCATCATTATGGGGATCCAAACTCCTCATTCACAATGGCCTTTCAAGCTATTTGGAAGGATGAGGAAAAGCCTCATAAAAAATGTTGATAACCAGCTGTTTTAACATTTTTCACTTTTCTGTACACAGATGAACGGATCAGATTTGTCCTCTTCAGTTGGAATGTTACTTTTATAATTAATGGCTAAAACAGTAGAAAACCAATACCTGCTTTTCCTTTCTTTGGCTACACAACTCCCAGGTAAGAGAGAAAAATGTATTACTATTTTTTTGACAGTATTACAGTGGTGGCACAAGTAGGTATCAGACTGGATTCAACTGGGTCACTATGGGATTCCTTAGGAGCAACATATTCATAAAAAGGGGTCAGAAACAAAAACGTGCAAAGTCAATTCTGAATATGAATGATCCCCTGGAAGGGTAACCTACAAAATAAGATGAACGATTTACCACTAAACTGAAGACTGGGTAGTGAAGGTTACACGGACAAATACAGTAGGACGTTGGAGCAGACGTGCTCCCTCAGACTAACTGCACTGCACTTGCAGGAAATGAAGAAAGGTCACACTGGAAAATTTGGTGGAAACAAATCATAATCTCACCTCTCAAGTAACAACAGCATTTTTATTCTAATTTATGAATGTCTAGGTGCATTGGGAGGTTGATTCCAATTATGTTTACAGCAATTTCAATTTCTTTCTGAAAAAATATTTTAAATAATCTTATAGAAACTCTTCAAATGTTTTTTTAAGTCCTGTTATAGATCTCTGGCTATGTGCCTCTTACCTGTGTATACCAGGGTTCCTCAGGGGAAGGAGAGAATGTACTCTTGCAGAAGTTCTGAGGCTGGCAACAAACATGACGTTCCTTTAAAATGCTATTTTATTTCCTAAATTTTCATAGTAGTTTAGCATTCTGCCACACGTATTTTATTTTATTTTTACTTAATATCAAGTTACACAGAAAAAGAGACAAGTTTGCTCTTACCTGAACATCCATCTTGAAATGGTATTGTATCCAAAGACATGCCTCCCTGTCAGTCCCTGTAATGGAAAAATAAGTATTTATTGATCTCTCAGAGAATGCCAAATAAATATCCCAGCCATGTCACATAAACAAATTTGCTGAACTAAGTTCTCTCTCACTTTCTGCAGTTGGCCCCAGAATCCTCTTCTCTCCTCCCACCAAGCATATATATTCGCTGAAGTTACCCAAGAACATTCACCTGACTTGCAGCTCACAAAAGAGATCATGCAATGCCCAGCTTTTCTTCCTTTTGAAGAATCTGCATTTTAACACTATAGGGACAATATAAATTTTGAGACTGGATTTGTGTCTTATCATTGTTATTATCTTGCAAATGCAGTGATTATATTTGGATTCAACATTTCTTATTTTTAATCCTGGATGTCCCACTTGCTAAGTGTGTAATTTTTGATAAATCTCATAATTTCTTGAAACCTTCTGTTTACTCTTATGTGAAGACAGTGTTAATGTAACAGGACTCTCAAATTAGCTAATAAATATGAAAATATATGTAAGGTAAATAGTAAATATTTTACAATCATTTCTGAATATTATATAACAATGCAAGGGCAATCACATAAATATGAAAGTATGGATACTTTCATATTTATCAATGTATTTTCTAAAGTATGGTAAAGATTAATGGAATTTTAAGAATACGGTCTTCATATAAAAAAGAAACTTCACATAATATATGAATGACAATAACAGTCTAATTTGAGTAGTGATGCCTATTCTTACCTGAGAAAAATAAATAGCATTTTACATTATAGCTGTAATTTTTTACATTTTACAATTTTTTTTACATTTTATAATTTTTATAATGCAATTTTACATTATATCTGTGATTTTTCATAATTTTAAATATTTATAATCCTTATAGAATTAAGTAAGACTAATTGTCAGAAGACAAAATAACTAGGTTAGGATATTTTAAAAACATATATTGATTCATTGTTTTTATTTCTTCTTTAATTTAAAAAAAATTTTTTTGAGATCATTGTTTTTAAATCCATGTAATTTCAAAAATTTCTTTTACTGACTGCTGATTCTACTTTACCTACCAGCTTGTTGATCAAGAGCCATTTTCTTCCCCTCAAGCTTTATCATGCACTGGAATCATCTGAAGGGATTTTTGAGCTACAGATCTGTGGACCCTACTGGGCATTTCTGATTCAATACATCTGTGTTGAATTATTAACAAGTTCCCAGTGCTATTGCTACTGCTGTTGGTTTGGGAAGTATACTTTGAGGACCACTGATATGAAGGCTAACATATCTACAATGATGGAGCAAAGCACAAAGGAATGGCTATTGAATGCTGTGAACAAGCTCAGTATATATGTACTGTACTCTTAGACATGATGTAGTGTATCTTACTTATTCCTCTCAACAACACTATATATATATATAGATAGATAGATATGTATTGTTCAAAAATATATACATATATGTATATATATACATAATTATTTGAAGAATAAGGTTTACTTTATATATATATAAATTATATATATAAATACTTATTTTCAAGAAGTACAGTTTACTTTCACTATACACTATTCCTTGTTAAAATCAGAAGCAATTTATAAGCTGCTGAGATTTCTAGGGGGGAAAAAAAACAAATGATGGTTTTGCTTTTGCCCTCCTCTTTTAAAAAATCTTGTTTTCTCTGTTTACACACTGGTTTTATACATAAGCACCTTAGAGCTCAAGAACACTATTATTTTAAGCTTACACTTTTGTGTGTTGTAAGTTGGGATACAGAAGCAGCTACTGAAAGAGAGGGCCCAAAGTACAGTGGTTAAATAGACCGGAAGCCTGTGTCTCCCTCACTTTAGAATCTAAATGTAGGCAGGCGGGCTCTTGTTTCTGGGCTAGCCAGCTCTGCACAAAAAAATTACTTTGATTTTTGCAACAAAGTTGCATTTGAATTTGTGGTTCTTGGGACAGAAGAGGAAAAAGTGGAGTCTGAACACGTGACTTGTCTTTAGGTTGAAAATGAACAAGAAATTATACAAATAACTTCTGTTTATATCCTGCTGGCAAAAATTTAGTTACAAAGACATACCTGACTGCATGAGAAGCTGGGAGTGTGGGAAGGGAAGAGAAGGGAGAGTTCACTCCTAAAAGGACAAAGGTGAGAATGGATCCTGGGAGCGCAGGGGACAGATTAACAGTATCTACTACAGGTGGGAGTATACCGGGGGAAATAAAGCTATTCCAACTTTAGTGGAAATAAAAGGCCTTAAGTAGATTTATGTATTTTTTAAAGAATTTCTAAAAGAGGCAACTTGCCTACAGACGATTGCAGAGGGTGATGGGTACTGGGGAGGGCACATGTTGTGATGAGCACTGGGTGTTATACTTGGTTAATGAATCATTGAACAGTACATCAAAAACTATTTATGCACTATACAGTGGCTAACTGAACACAATGAAAAAATGATATCAACACTCCAAAAAAAAAAAAAAAAGAAATTCTAAAGGGAGCACTTATATTTAAATGCAGAATGCTGATCAGCAACATGAAAATATATGAAAAATAAAACATTCTGGTAAAGGCAAATATGTAATTAAATTCAAAAGAGTCTAAAAAATAATAATAAATTTAACATACCAGAGATGAATTAATGGGCCAATTTATTTTTGAGGAAAACAACTTAATTTTCGAAAGGACAGAGCAAGCTCCTTTTCTTTTCCTGGGTGATATGTTATTGTGTATGACTAAGTGTTTAGGAGATAAAAGAAGATAATACTGTTACTATTATGTAGTATTTTCCATTTCATTTATGACATAATATAATTCATATATCTAGTAACAAAGAGAAAACCTCTTATTGTTTCATTATTGATAATTAGAAATGGACACTGCAGCAGACTTTTAAAGACCTCCCCCCACTTTTTCTTATTTATTATGTGTTTCAATCTGGGCTAGGAGACCTAGGTGAAAGCAAGCACTGTTGCTGGTCTAGTTCCTTTATGTAAAACAGTCTAATCACTTTTATTTTTGCTTAAACAAATGTCTTGCTCAAAAGTTACTTTTATTTCCTCTCTCTACTCTGTTTCTTCAGTTATCTTCAGTCTGAGCTTTCAATCTTGTTCTTCTGAAAAGATGAGAACATTTGAAAGTACAATAAAGAAACCTATTGCCATTATGTTTTGCTAAAGCAATGTAAGGTGGTATTTACAAGCACACCAGCCTCTTTTCCACTGAAAAAACAAGGAATTATGTTAATGGAACAAATGCTTAAAATATACAGTCTGTTCTAGAAGACATTTGGTTGTAAGAGTAGTAATGAATATCTGAGTATGTGATTTGTTCTGAGAAAGTCATAGGACGTTTACATACCAAAATAATAAACACTTGTCTCAACTGAACTTTTATGACTTTGTGCAACTATGGGAAATAGAGCAGCTCTTTCCAGGTGTATAAACTTCCTGCTGTGAAATCTGACACCTTATATAGTGCTTTAACACCTATAAACTCCAAAGGTAGTGAGTTTTCTGTACTTACGTACAATACTCCATTGGCAAGATCTTGTTCCATGTATGTGAAAAGATGAGATGAAAGTTGGAACAGTAAGGCAAGGTTCAATTTACATCATACTCTGGGTTGTATGACAGATTGGAGGCAGTGTTGTGATATATATTTTATCACATAAAAAACTGGAAAGCAGACTACAGCAACTATAATGGCATTGCCCTGCTCTCCATCACTGGCAAAATTCTGTCTGAACGCCTTCTGCAGAAACTCAGAAAGCATCATCAACCATTCCCTTTCAAATCATCGTAATAGTTTTAAACCCTAACCCAGCTCAGTGGACATTATCTTTGCAGCTGCATTTACTTAGGGAAGAAACTCAAGTAAATGGCCAACTCAAGTACATATGTGTTACCCTTAGAAAACTAAGTTGGCAAAAATTTATTTTTAAATCTAGATATAGGAAAGATGATGGACAGCCAGTCACTCAGAACAAGAAAAAGTATTGATTTTGGTAATGTGGCAAAATATCATGAGTTACACAAAATTAATTACAGCTCACATTCAAGCATATAGCATATCTATAACAATGATCACTTCTAATTAAGTGAAGGAAAGACTGTATTTATCTAATTAATCAACAAACCTCAAATACATGGTGGGGACAAAGATGAAGCCAAGTTTTTCAGATTAAAGAATGGATTATTATTCATTATGATGACCGAATAATCTCATGTTTGTTGTAACTATAAATCAATTCTTCTAAACCTAAAATTTTTCTTTTAAAATATCCGGTTTTACAGGTGTCTACAAAAACAAGGTAGTTGAGTTATTTGTTTTAAAGTTAATTTAATTTGTAAAATTAAGAATATTGTTCCAACTATGAAAATTATATGGTTTGAAGAGATTTTAAACAACTATTGTTTCTAATAATATAATATTGCCCAAAGTAACAATTGTCTACATTATAAAGGACTCAACAGGAAAAGATGGTTAAAATGCAAAACTGAGATAAGCAAGGGAAACATTTAATGGTATTGCATAAGAAAGTCATGGGATTAATAGTTCTATGTAATAGATGATCTGTTTTTTAATATATAACTCATATCCAATCTAGAATGTATACCTTGATCAGAAGGCACCAGGGAATACCCTCTTCAAGTTTGTTGCAACATATGAAGGTGAGAAGAAGAAAAAAAAAAAAAAAAAACAGAGACAGGAGGGAAGAGAGCCAGAGGAGGCAGAGGAAAAGGAGGCAGAGGAGGCAAAAGAGGAGGAGGAGGATAAGAAGAATTAAAGAAAACAGAGGATAAACATTAGAGAAATACCAAAGACCAGAGTCGTAGAAATATAAATAATGAATAAATTAATGAAATAATGAATAAATAAGCAAATAAATTTTGAGAAGCAAGAGGCAATAAATGCCTAGATTTGCTTGATCCTGGGAAGTGAAATCTCTTTAATAATATATATAATAAGAAGTTTGAAACAATTTTGAATTACTGCCTTGGGAAGGCAGTCTCCTCACAGGAAGAATGGTGGTATCAGATCTAGGCATCTATTAAAATATAGCAAATTGCTATCTGATCCAAGTGATAAAAGCAAATGCTTAAAGTCATTAATATTTTGTGAGCATTTTCCATGTTTTAGTCTTTGTGGTGAATGCTTTAAAAGTATTACTTGCTTAGTTCTCATAAAATCATATGAGGTAGGAAACTGTATAGAAGTAATACAGAATGAGGCAAGGTTCAGTAAAAATGGACTAGACTTTAGTGATGATTGAGCTGAAATCTGGTGGTTGAACAGTAGTTATAGAATGAAAATTGTTGAGCAGTTTTTACAGAGGGAACTAATGCAGTATATGCAAAGGTCCTGTGGTCATAGGAAGCATGTTTTCTCCAAGGCACTATAAGAAAACCATTTGTGTGAAATAAATTTATGTAAGGAAAGAATGATGTGTGATAATAGAAGAACATTGTTAAAGACTTAGAAACTTTAATAGTCTCTGTCCTTAAAATCTTGTCATGTTACTGGAATGCAACATAAACAAATCAAGTTTTATTCTAGTTCATTATTTGTGCCCCTTTTCATGTCACAAGAAAATAACCTCACTAAAATAAATCTTTCTTAAGATTATCTCATAGAGGGGCACCTGGGTGGCTCAGTGGGTTAAGCCTCTGCCTTCGGCTCAAGTCATGATCTCAGGGTCCTGGGATTGAGCCCCACATCGGGCTTTCTGCTCAGCGGGAAGCCTGTTTCCCCCCTCTCTCTGCCTCTCTGCCTACTTGTGATCTCTGCCAAATAAATAACTAAAATCTTAAAAAAAAAAGATTATCTCATAGATTTATAGATTTACTTAATAGCCTTAATGGTTATTTTTCAGTTCCTACCTTATTAAAATATAATTATTTCTGTTTCTAGCTAATTCATGTGAGCTTTTTCTTCCATATTTGGATCTTCACCCTCTAACCTTTGACTCTGTCTTTCTGATTTGTGTACATTGCACAGCTGAGCTTTACTCCTCTTTTCTTGTTAATGAACCTTCTGGCCCATGAAATCATTAGCATTAATATGTTTGGCATTTACATTTATATTCATAAAATAGCACTTATCCAGACAACAAGGGTTTTTCACCAAGTAAAATTACATTTGGAGAGAACTAGTGACTCATTTGTGTTGAACTTGCAAGGTAAGTGATATATTAGAAGATAATTTTAAGTGGAAAACATGGCATGGGGAAAGAGAATGAGAGTGGCTATAATCAAACTGTAGGAGAATAAGGGAAATAGCAGGGATTATAAGTGAGTAAGAGAAAGTATGGAGCACACTGAAGAGGAAATGATAAACAAAAATGATTATATTTGTTGGTATTTGGGTGTGATTAGAGACGAGGGACTGAGATATGTCTCTCTGACAAACCCTCATGTGATGCTCATGCTGCTGGTCAGTGGACCACATTTTGAGTAGGGGAGCAATAGTGCATCATGACAGCATCAAAATGGAAAGACATCCACAGCTCTATTTTGCCCTCTGGGTTAAAAGAAGACAGACGTGAATAGAATTTTGACCAGTATCACTCTGTCTTTAGGATCACGGGGCAACGAAGAGAATATAGGAACAAGTGCACCACAAGCAGTATTGCTGACACTCATTCCATCTGCTTACATGAAAGAACTAAGTACACAATCAAAGCTCAGAGGTTTGAGGTTCTTTCACAACATCAGTACTTGGTAATATCTTCCCATTCTGAACCAAATGAAAGCACAGGCCAATTCCTTGTCTATCCCATAAGAGACAACCATGCAATCTTTTTTTTTTTAAGATTTTATTTATTTATTTGACAGACAGAGATCACAAATAGGCAGAGAAGCAGGCAGCGAGAGATGGGGAAGCAGGCTCCCTGCTGAGCGGAGATCCCGATGCGGGGCTCGATCCCAGGACCCTGAGATCATGACCTGAGCTGAAGGCAGAGGCTCAACCCACTGAGCCACCCAGACGCCCTGTAATTTGAATTTAATCCATCTCCATCTTTTCAAACTTCATCCAAATATACCTAGTTGATATGTTATGTTAAAATAATTGATAAATGTCTTTATTAAACTTTTTAAAGATTTATTTATTTATTTTCAGGAGAGCAAGTGTAAGTCAGGGTAGGGGTAGGGGGAGAGAACCTCCAGCAGACTCCACACTGAGCACAGAGCCTAGGCTCAATCACATGACCCATGGAATCATGGCTTGAACTGAAATCTCAAGTCAGACACTTAACCCAGTGAGCCACCCAGGAATCCCCTTTTTTAAACTTTTTAAAACTATGCTTGACATAACAATGTTGAATAAGTAAAAACATATTTTAACAGCAAAAGGTTGGTCATATTCCTTACCAAAGTAATAAATTTTTAAATTTTTATTTCATATTTATTATGTCTCAATACTTCATTTTATAAACTCATTTTTAAAATATTTTATTAATACAATGAATAATTTGTCAAAAGTGATGATATAAAGTGTTTGTCATCTACAGATAGGTATGTTTACAAATGTTAGGTTTTCCCTTTAAATTGCTGTAAAGGTTTAAAACAAAGGTAAAGCCAATTATTGGTCAACTTGTTCAAGGATTGTTAGTTATGCATTGCTATCATAAAAAAATTAAAGCAATCATATTCATTATTCTATTTTTCATATGTACACAACTCCTGAAGGAATACTGAAAAGAGCCAACATTATCACTGCATTTAGGGAAAAAAGAGATATTATTCAGCTTCATTGTTCACTTCCTAATAGCTCACACACTACTTTAAAGTACTTGCATACATGCTGAACAGCAAAGTGTAATAGTTCCTGGTTTACATCTCAGGCAGGTTAATAGGTCTTCAGACTTCATTTAGCACCACATTTTCAGACCATCATAAGTTTTAAACTTACTTCCATGCTGACAGTTTAATGTTCGAATAAGCAAGGAGTTAACTCACTTTTAACTTCTAAACCCTAGGACCTCTCTCTTAGAGCTATAAAATTGACATTTCAGCATGAATATTTTTTTCCATGATGTTTCTTTCAAACGTGCACATGTTACAATGTCTAAAACAGCTGTCCATGTTTACATTAAAAGTCTTTCAAAATATTTTTTTTTTCCTTTAGGATGCCATTTGTGCAGAAAGGAAAATAAGCAAATCAACTGCTTTCTTCCCATCCTTCCTTCCCTCTCTTTCTCTTTCCTTCCTCCTTTTCTTCTCTCTTTCTTTCTGATTTCTTTTTCTTTCCCTTTTCCTACTTTTTTTTCTCCTCTAAAGTACTTCAGAGTAACTCTCATGATTATTCAAGTAGAGTGAGGAATGCCCGCAGATTAAATCTGCACTCTGCCTTTAATTCTTGTCAGGATTTCACATGCATATATCAGAAGTGAAATGTTCTACTATATATCATGCTTAACCAGCTAGAGGTCAAAGAACTAAATCACTGTATTCATGAAAGTAAAATGTTGTATTTTCCAATTGCCTTCACTTTGGGAGGCTCTCACTTCCAATTACCAAAGTGACCTTCAAATTTGATATTGACCACTTTACAGTAAAATTTATTACAATTGTGACATTATAATACAAAATAAAAAATGACATGGGTAAAATAGCTTTAAACATGGTTAACTTTTTTTAGACTCTAGTAATTTTATACTCAATTTTCTGCTTGGCTTTCTTTTTCCTAATTCTTTATATTGTTTTTGCCAATAGACTGTCTACATACTGTTTATAAGATTATATCACTGTTTAAATGTATAAACTTTTTAGGTTCTTAAATCATGGATGTCTAAGGATTCACATGCTTAGTAAAAAAGATGTGCTATATAATGCATTAATATTTCACATTTTATTAATGTGGAAGGGAAGACTTGTAAATTCCAGGTCAGACAGTAAAATATTACACCAATTTTCCACAGCACTAATTTAGAACTTTCTTATAATATAATTCCAAGATATCAGTAAGAAGTAAAACTAATAATTATCATATGCCTACCATCTGCTAGAAAGATGAAAATAAATACTAATTGACTTTGTCCTGTAGAACTGAACTTAGGTTCTTCCCAAGTGCTTTAATGTTTATTCCTCAAAATAACCCAGGTTTTGTTAAAAAGAAACACATCCCAAAGAAATCAGGTAACTGTGTCAAAATCACATAGTTAGGAAGGGGCAGAATTTGAAAGTAGGGCTTGACTATTGGTCTTTAAAATAGTTCCACTAATCTGTTCTTAGGCCAGGTACAGTGCTTAAAATCAACCAACTCTACCACTTTTATTTGTGGATAAGAATGCTGAGGCCCACAGATGTGCCAAGACTTGACAAAGCTAAAAAAACAAAAACAACAACAAAAAAAACCCAAAACCTATTACCAAAAAAACAAAACCAAAACCAAAACCAAAAAAACTCAAACTCTCTTCTTTGGTGATCTTTTCACTACTCTAGTCTTTTTTCCCATATCACATTTCTATGAGCTCATCATTTACTTAATGAAAAAAAGGGTTCATGCAAAGGCCAGGTTACTTCTCAAGACCACATGCCAGAACCCAAGGAAGTCATTTTGCATAGACAGCTCTCATTACTATGTTGAGAAACACTTTATAATCTCTATATTATTTTTCTGTGAATGCTTTTGCTATGTAAATTATACTTATCATATTATTAGGCCTGAGAATATGTGGATAAAAGGGAAAAGCTGAACTAATAAAGTATTAAAGGGAAAAAGAAAACCTACTTTTTTGTATGCATTTTTAGAATTATCTTTTAGAAGAATTACTGTAGTTCTGGTTTCAGAAAGTGAGTAGAAAATATATGCTTATTGTAAAAAAAAAAAAAAAAGAAAGAAAGAAAGAAAGAAAGAAAGAAAGAAAGAAAGAAAGAAAAAATCAAACCAAACCAAACATAGAGTAAATTTTGAAGTTCCTCTTTACCTTTTAACCCAGTTCTAGTCCCTTGGTTAGCCACTGTTTATAATTTTGTATCCTTACAGAACTATTGCTTTGTATTTAGGTCAATATGGATATTAGGAGAATTTATTGATTAAAATAGTACATTAACTCAATGAAAGCTTTAAAAAAAAAGAAGAGCAAGAAAAGAAGTTTCCAAGAAATGAACAGAAATTCAAAATGAGATGGTAGACTTAAATCCAAATATAACAGTAATTAGATTAAATGTGAACAGCCTAAATGTTTTATTATTAAAGAAAAGGATTATCAGACTCTGCTAAAAACCAAATCCAATTATATGATGTTTATAAAAGAGGCATATTAAACACAAAGGTCACAGAAAATTTGAACATTATAATATGGAAAACAAAGTTAAAAGATGGGTAGAACTCTATCCTTTTGTAGATATTTTTGAAGACAATTTAGAATTTAAGGCAAAAAAACAAAAACAAAAACAAAAAAATCCGAAAATCAAAAATTTAGCAAGTCCTCTTGTAAGTAAATACTCAACAGAAATATGTGTGTGTGTGTGTGTGTGTGTATATATATATATATATATATATATATATATATATATATAGGCACCAAAAGCCATGTATTGCAATGTCCATAGCCCATTATTCATGATAGCCAAAAACTGGGAACAACTTAAATGTCCATCAAAAGAACAGATGAGTAAACCTCACAAATATAATGATGAGAAAAAGAATCCAAATTTAAAAAAAATCCATGTATATAAAGTTTAAAAAATAAAAATTGCAAAACCAATTTATTACGTGATGGTGCTTACCTTTCAGAAGAGGGTGTAATAGTAACAGTTTGGGCAACTGAGGGCAGCTTCTGTATTGTGGTAATTCTCTATTGCCAGAACTGGGTAGTTAGGTTGTATTCACTTTATGGTAATTCATCAAGCTGTAAATGTAATTTATTCTATTTTCTATATTTATATTATACTTCAGTTTTTATTAAAGCAATTACCAAAAAAGAGAAAAAAGTAAAGGGCAAAGAGGAACATATTATAATGTTGAAATGTTTAACTTTACAGAAAGATAAAAGAAATTTAAATTTGCATGCATCTTGGGGCACCTGGGTGGCTCAGTCAGGTAAGCATCTGCCTTGGGCTCAGGTCATGCTCCCAGGGTCCTGGGATTGAGCTCATGTCAGCCTCCCTGTTCCCTGCTTAGGGACCCTGCTTCTCCCTCTCCCTCTGTACTACTCTCTCTCTCTCTCTCTCTCATTCTTTCTGAAATAAATAAATAAAATATTAAAAAAAATAAAGAAATAAAAAATAAATTTGCATGCATCTAATAACAGTTATTAAAAATAACACTTAAGGAAATATGAGATATGGAGAAATCCACAATCAAATGGTAGTCTTCTCAATAATAGGGAAAAAAACCTCATAATAGGAGGAAAAAAAAAACTTTAGGAAAGAGATAAAAGTTTTGATTAACTTGACTGAGACAAGATCTAAGGAACATATTCAGAATTCCACCCCCAACAACAACAAAATTATATACTTTTTCTAAGCACACACAAACACACTTATAAAAATTAATCATATGCTAGAATATTAAAATAAGTTTCAATAAATTTCAAAGGATCACACTTTTGTGAAAGTGTCACAAAATGTTTATGAATCACAAAGCAATTAAGTTAAAAATATGTAATAAAATATAATTATGAATATCACTATATATTTGAAGATTTATACATGTAAGTAACCCCTAGGTCAAAGAGAAAAACATACTAAAATTATTTAAAATATTAAATAATTTTAGAATATTTTAAAAATATTTTTAAATTTTTAAAATATATTTAAATATTAAAAATATTTAAAAATATTTTAAATGAAATTTTATTAAAAATGCTACATAGCTTGTGAGTTGCAACTAAAACCATATTTAGGGAGATAGTTATTCCTTTAAAATTAATACCGGAAGAGAATGAGGCAGAAAAGTAACAAGCAAGTTGGTCACCTTAATAAGCTTGAAAGAAGTTTAAATAAGTTAAAATAAATGAACATGTAGAAGGCCAGAAATAAGAACCTAACTGTGGATATTAGTAAAATCAAAAAATAAATAGAGTAAATAAAAAGCAAAAATTGCTGCTTTAAAGAATCTCACTTTGTTATACTCCTGGCAAATTTAAGAAGAAAAAATAAATATCAGGAGTGAAAAAGTGATTTTAATTACAATTGATGCAGGTATCAAATTAAATAAAAAAGTCCTTGCTCAGATTCATTTCAAAATTATGGTACTTAAGAGATTGGGGTATTAGTGCAGAGATTAAAAATAAATTCATCCTCAAAAAGTTGAAAATAGAGCTACCCTGCAACCCAGCAATTGCACTACTGGGTATTTACCCAAAAGATACAAGCATACATAGTGATCCAAAGGGGCACGTGCACCCGAATGTTTATAGCAGCAATGTCCACAGTAGCCAAACTATGGAAAGAACCTAGATGTCCATCAACAGATGAATGGATAAAGAAGATGTGGTGTGTATATACACACACACACACACACACACACACATACACACACACACACACACACACACAAAGGAATACTATGCAGCCATCAAAAGAAATGAAGTCTTGCCATTTACAATGATGTGGATGGAACTAGAGAGTATTATGCTTAGCAAAATAAGTCAATCAGAGAAAGACAATTATCATATGATCTCTCTGATATGAGGAAGTGAGAGACAATGAGGAGGGTTTGGGGGTAGGAAAAGAATAAATGAAACAAGATGGAATTGGGAGGGAGACACACCATAAAAGACTCTTCACCTCACAAAACAAACTGAGGGTTGCTGGGGGTTGGGGGTGGGGATAGGGAGAGGGTGGTGGGGTTATGGACATTGGAGAAGGTATGTGCTATGGTGAGTGCTGTGAAGTGTGTAAACCTGGCGATTCACAGACCTGTACCCCTGGGGCTAATAATACATTATATGATAATAAAAAAATAAAAAATTAAAAAAAATTAACCAATTCAATTTTCTTCAAGAGAAGAAAGAAATAGTCCCACACATTTGTCATTGTGTGACTTATGACAGAGACTGTGAAGTGGTGCAGAAAAGATAGATTTTTCAATTAATTATGCCAGTATAGTAGAATAATATTCAGTTACTAAAAATAATGAAAACAATCTTTTCTCCTAATATGAAAATCCTCTGGAATATTATTAGATTAAAAAATACAAAGTGCAGAATAGAAGGTAGAGGATACTACCTTTTATGTAAAAGTAGCTAGAGAAAGGAATCTGTCTTTATATTTGTTTCTGTATGTATTAAAATTATATAGGAAAGAATATACAAGAAATTAACATCCATGGTTAGTAGAAGGTAAAGGTAGATAGTTCAAAAATTAAATATATTAGAAGTTGAAAATTGGTACTGGCATAAGAGGACATTCATATGGGGGAAAAAGTGAAACTTTACTTAAATCTCAAAACTCAATTCTAAAAAGATTACAGACCTAAATGTGAAAAGCAAAATACTAAAGGTTTTAGAAAATACCTGGATATTTTAATCCCTTTGGCTTAAAGAAAAATTTCCTAAATAAAAATAAAAAGATTGATCATAAAATGAGGTGTTGATAAATTAAATATCAAAATTAATAAATTCTATTCATCCAAAGATACCATATTGAAGAATGAAAAAATAAACTATAGAGCAAGTGATAATATCTGTATTATATATTAGGAGCAAAAAATTAGTATACTGGGTGTATAAATAAAACTTAACATTTTGTAATTAAAAACAGCTAATGAAAAATTGAGGCAATACATACTAAGACACTTTGTCAAACAAAAAATACACATAAGGACCAATAAACATATGTACAGGTGTTCAGCCTGACATGTAATAAGATACACAATAAAATCTCATCAAAATAAATTGGGAAAATAAATTGGGAAAAAATTAATGGTTGATAATATCAAATGTTGACAATGATGAAAGGAAACAAATGATCATGAATAAAATGTAGAATCCACTTTTCAAAGCGTTGGACATTTTCTATTAAATTTGAAAGTATACTACAACCATCCGTCTCCATCTTAAATGTATAATTGAAAGAAAACATGAAAGTGCACCCTAAAAGATAGCTTTATATCAACAGAAAAAGCCATACTATGGCATTCAGAAAAATCTACATATATATATATATATATATATATATATATATATATATATATATAAATATATGATCCATATATATATGGATCATTTATTTGACAGAGAGATTACAAGTGGGCAGAGAGTCAGGCAGAGAGAGAGAGGGGCAAGCAGGCTCCCCGCTGAGCAGAGAGCCTGATGTGGGGCTCTATCCCAGGACCCTGAGATCATGAACTGAGCCTAAGGCAGAGGCTTAACCCACTGAGCCAGCCTGGTGCCCCTCTACATATATTTAAATAGTGAGTGCTCCAATATATATATATATATATATGTATGTATATATATATACATACATATATATATATATATATATTTTTATTTGACAGACAGATCATGAGTAGGCAGAGAGGCAGGCAGAGAGAGAGAGGAGGAGGAGGCAGGCTCCCTGCTGAGCAGAGAGCCCGATGCGGGACTCAATCCCAGGACCCTGAGATCATGACCTGAGCTGAAGGCAGAGGCTTTAACCACTGAGCCACCCAGGCGCCCCCAAATATATTTTTAAGTAAAAGTAAAAATTAGGTTTTAGTAGGAATGTATTGAATGATCCTTACATGAAACCCTCTAACAGTTCTTTGTATTTTGTATGTGTGTGTATGGATGTATATCAATACTCTGATATATCTGTTAATGTGTACAAGCTCAAGTACATCTATGGTTATCATCAGGACAAAACAGGAATGAACTCTGATACGGCATGATATTCTAAAGGTTTAACTTCATTTATATTACTTATATTTTTACAAATTTTAGGAAGAACTGTTTCTTAATGTGTGCATTTAAAAAATAAGTTCAAATAAAAGTGAATAAAAAAGGAAACAATTCCAAGGTATGATTTTAGCTGCCTAATATTTGGCACCATATTAAAGATTTGATTGGGCCACTTAAACTTGATATTATAGTTCTCATTTAAAAACTGGAACTAGGGGTGTCTGGGTGGCCTACTTGGTTGAGCGACGGATCATGATCCGGAGTTGCAGGATTGAGTCCCGAGTTGCACTCCCTGTTCAGTGGGGAATATGCTTCTCCCTCTGACCCTCCACCCTCTCACTCTCTCTCTCTCCTCTCTCTCTCTCTGAAATAAATACATAAAATCTTAAAAAAATAAAAAAATAAAAACTGAAACTGAAATCCCAAAATTAGGTTGTAACAAAAGAAGAGTTAAATGTAAAAAGTTGTGAATTGCTCATTCCACAAAATTAGACTATTTTAACCATTGAAACTGTACTTCTAAAGGAATTTTTCAGGAGTAATGAAGAGTATCTATTCAAAGATGAGTCTGAAATTTTTGATAAAGTTTTTCAACTAGTTCTAAATTCTAATTGAAAATGTTAAGGGAAAATTCTTTTTTAATATGTGATACATACATGATAAGTAGATACATACATGTAGATAAATAGATATGTACATGATAAGTACATCATACGGTACATGATAAGTAGAATAAGAAAAATAGTGACAAAATGTAAAGAGAGATTGAACGAAATTTTGAGAACGTCAAATAAAAACAAAGATCAACTGAAGTGTTAACTTCAAATAAATATTTGAAGTGTATTACAAAGAAATCACTGTCTCTTTCAAAAGACTATTTCTATCACCTATTTAGAATCTGCCTTATGTTTAAAAATAGAATTGCATTAAATGTCATTGTATCCGAGCCTTTCTTAAGTTGTTTTGTCCTAAGAAAGACAAGATAAATAAATAAAACAAAACAAATAAATACCATTACATAAATACCATTTTTTATTTTTTATTTTTAATAAAATATGTAATGGTATTTATATGTAATGGTATTTATGTAATGGTATTTATAAATAAAATAAAATAAATAAATAAAACAAAAATACCATTACTGGGCTCCTGGGTGGCTCAGGGGGTTAAAGCCTCTGTCTTCAGCTTGGGTCCCAGGGTCCTGGGATCGAGGCCCGCATCGGGCTCTCTGCTCCACGGGAAGCCTGCTTCCCCCTGTCTCTCTGCCTGCCTCTCTGCCTATTTGTGATCTCTGTCAAATAAATAAATAAAGTATTTAAAAAAAAAATACCATTACTATGAGGATGTCCTTAATCAAAGAACAAATGCTTAAGAGAAAATTATAAACTTTGCCTAACTATTCACTGGATTTGAAGGAATGTGATCCTTTTATTTTCATTGGTGTTTCTGACTTCTGGTTCTATTTTTGAGGAACCATGGTGAGATTTCCTTTGATAGAACAGTTCATATTCTTTGTCTACCTGTATGCTGTTAGGATTTTTGTTGTTGGTGGTGATGGTGATGGTTTGGCTCTTAGAAACAAACAAACAGGGGTGCCTGGGTGGCTCAGTGGGTTAAAGCTTCTGCCTTCGGCCCAGTCATAATCTTGGGGTCCTGGGATGGAGTCCCACATAGGGCTCTCTGCTCAGCGGGGAGTCTGGTTCCTGCCCCCCGCCCTGCCTGCCTCTCTGACTACTTGTGATCTCTGTCTAATAAATAAATAAAATCTTAAAAAAAAAAAAGAAACAAACAAACAAAAACCCAAATCTCAAAAGTGGCACCAGGAGAGAGAGAGACTTGAAGGGAGGGAGAAGAGATAGAGACTTGAAGGGAAACATTCATTACCTAACAAGCAAAACACATTTAAAAAGTTTTGTTCTCTCAGCTCTACTTCTGCCCTTAAGTCCTCAATTTCTCTAGTTTGTTTGTCTATTTATTTATTAAAGATCTTATTTATTTATTTAACAAGGAGATACACAGCAAGAGAAGGAACACAAAGCAGGGGGAGGGGCAGAGGTAGAAGCAGACCTCCTGCTGAGCAGGGAGCCCCATGCAGGGCCCGCAGGGCCTGATGCAGGGCTCCATCCCAGAGACCCCAGGATCATGACCTGAGCCAAAGACAGACGCCTAACAACTGAGCCACCCAGGTACCCCAATTCGTCTGGTTTAATATGTTGCTTACATTAAGTCTTCATAAGTGAAAGGTTGTGTTCTCATAATAAGGACATTTATAATAATGCGCTCAAAGTGTATTTAATATTGGATAGTGGAAACTAAAGTCTCTGTGTCTTTCTTTCTTCTTAGAAGAATAATAAATATATTTCTGTTTTGATTATTTAGCAGATAAATTGAAAAATGTACACACATACAAAAACATCAACTAAAATCAGGAGTTGATAGACTTGCTTTAATTCAATCTTGGGAAAAATTGATTAAAATTTATCTTCTTCAACCAAATTTAGTAGAAGTCTACATTTTTCTGAAGAAATACAGGGAAATGTTAAGAGTAACACAAATATATCTTTTGAAGGTTAAAAATTATATTTATTAAAAATTTATATTTGTTGTGGAAAATAGTGTACCCCAAATGTAGAGTTAGGTTAGACTATTCAGTGCAAAAAACAAATTTGGAATTAGGATAAATTGAGGATTAAACACTATTTTAAAGTGAATTTTTAATCCAAAATTTTCATGTCAATTTAAAACAAAGAAAAAGAACAAATTACTTGTTTCATGTTATGCAGACCCTAGCAAACCTTAATTATATTTTGATTTCACCTTTCAACCGGCTGCTTTGGGAAAATACGTCCACATATCTTGGTCAACTCTTTTGGCAGACCTGACTTAGTTAATTGATTCAATATAACATATAACAATTAGTTAGCTTATTTTTTTTCAAAGATTTTATTTATTTGACAGAGAGAGATCACAAGTAGACAGAGAGGCAGGCAGAGAGAGAGAGAGAGGGAAGCAGGCACCCTGCTGAGCAGAGAGCCCGATGCGGGACTTGATCCCAGGACCCTGAGATCATGACCCGAGCCGAAGGCAGCGGCTTAAATCCACTGAGCCACCCAGGTGCCCCAAGTTAGCTTATTTTTTAAAACAAGATGATTTATTTCATACTACTGATAAAATTCACCGATGTTTATAATAATCATTCATTGAAACAAACCTATTATCTAATAAATGAAGGTAGTAGAAAGCATAATCCTTGAAGCCAGATAGACCTAAGCCAGATAGATTCAAGTTTATTTTCTACCATTGATTGGTTGTTTGATCCTAGAAAATTGATTCAATCTTACTCAATTTCTTGTTGTCTGTAAAAGGGAAATTGAAATGTACATTGTAGTTGCTCTGAGAATTGAATGAGATAACATGTAGTGATAAATCTATGGTCTATGGGAGGAATTTCTAGTAATTCTCCCTCATTTTTCCCCTTAATATTAAATACACATTTGTCATGTATTTAATGTCATACATTTTCACAGTTCAAAATTCAAAAGGACAAAAAATAAAGGCAAGGTGTTTCTTCCTGGCCCCTTTCTTGGTGGAAACTGATATGACTAGTTTCTCATGTAAGCTCTAGAGACTTTTTAGGCAGGTACAAGTAGATTTAATATTCTTTTTTTTTCTTTCTGTACACAAAATAGTGGTAAACCATATACCTAGTTCTGCACTTTATTTTTACCTTTATGGGTATATTGAAGACAGTTTCATGATTAATAACTAAAGAATATCCACATCTGTATTTATGATAGATAAGAAAGGAATGATGTTTATTTTTTGGGTGGGGGGGATTTAAGAGCCTTTATTATTTCTAAGAATAAAAACATCCATGTAGCTAATTATATAAGAACTATTATATATATCCCTTAAAGTTTTAATTGTTGGGGAAATTTTCAAGTATAAATTTCATAGTAAAGAGGAAAAATCAAGAGAATGGACATAAAAAATAAAGAGAATAAGAAATAAGAAAACAAAATCAGGAGAATGAAGACAGTACCGCAATAAACCATACCACTTGGCAATTTTACCCTGTGTAATTTCTATTTTCTCAAAGTCACCAGAAAGCAGTACTGTTAGGATATGGTATTACCTGCCTATATTGTAACAGTGTGCTTAAGAAGTTGAACATGTATCTCAAGAGGTACATCTCCACACTGTGCAGATGGGGCTCATGCTGGATTTCATATTAAGGCCAATTTTAGTCATTCAACTATTGAAAAGAAATGCACTTTTCTCCCCCGCTGAGAAAGGGACAAAATTTATTTTTACCAAAAGGAACTGCTTTGTACTGCTCTGTTCCACCTCAGACTTATTTTTAAAGGCAGAGAACTGGGCTTAGTATTTCCTGTTAACCTGTATCCTGGGGTTGGGGAGGGAGTCTGTGGGCCCCTTTCTGCCTGGAGTGCATGGGGGAGCTCCTTGATTATGCCAGTGTATTGTTTATTTATTTATTTATTTATTAACTGACATATAATGTACTATTTCTTTCAGGGGTACAGGTCTGTGAATCATCAGTCTTACACAATCCACAGCACTCACCATAGCACATACCCTCCTATGCGCAGGTACTTACAGAGCTTCTGCTTAGTGAGGCTGCATTTGGTGATAGTGAAGATCAGATAGAGTTTGAATCTCAGCTCTGCCACTTAACTGGAGGAAATCTCAGTGTGCTTATCTGTACTTAAAAGGGGTTCAAGATCAGTGCCTTCTTCATGAATTGTCACCAGGATTAAATGAGATAATGCAAGTCAAAGTCTTAGCTCCCTGCCTGGCTCACAGTAAGTGCTCAATAAGTGGTGGCTGCTATAACAAGTATTAATAATTTTGGGGTGTGCCAAAGGATGAATATTGCTAATGGTTGCAACATACATTTCCTGTGGAAACTGGTCTCAGCTATTTTGAAACAGCTGCACAAACTACTCTCTCTTACAGATTGGTAAATGGCGGCCATTGAACCAAATCCTTAAGCATATTTTAATCAGTATTTTGGGAAAACTTTCCTGAATAACTCCAAAATTTTTCCTTTTAAGCATTCTAAACTGTCACTCAAGGTCCTAAATGCAAAAGAACCTGTTCCTGTACGTTACCCTTTTATTAAAGTGAATTTAAAATTACTATGATATTTAAGAAGTAACTGAGCCTGTGGAAGGCATTCTGTAGGAGACTCTCTAATTCAAGATAGATAAGTATTTGATCACCTAGAAATTGTCCTTCAAGTGAATTTTAAAATTGTATTTTTTCTTGAACACTGACTTTGCTTAGATTAAAATAAGTTTATCATAGACAGAATGATTTCATATCCTGATAGATTATGAAGTGATACTTATATTTTAGCTTTAAATTTTAAAAGGATTTAACAACATTCTACTCAATGCTTGAGGAAAAGTTCATGATTCATAATGATCTTTATAAATTTATTGAAGATTGTTCTGTGTAATATCCAAATTAAATATAATAGTAATTTGAAATAGTTTTCCTTTTGAAAACAGAATTTGCTTACCATATATAGCCATAAAATCGTCACATAGAATTTGAGGTTCAGTAATGTAAAGCCCCCCTTTCTAGTTCAGATCAGTATTTTTTTATATAAGGGGAAATTATTTGAGGATAATCATGAATTATATTTTTATATTCCAACCTTACTGAAATATTATTATTAAACTCCATAAAGATATGTTAATACTATTTAAAAGGCAAAAATGCACCTTTTATAGCAATTTATATTTTAGGATCCTAAAACAGACACAGAAAACACATTAGAGTATCATTTCAAGGATGGCTGATACATTCATTGCCTGGAGACTGAGGCTATCCTGTGAACAAAGACACAGAAGAAAGTTTTTGACCATAAACATATCCAAACCAGAAAAACTCTCTAAAGATTTTGAATATTATGTCCAGACTACTTCACCTTAAAATAAACTAATTGTTACTGGGAGAATACCTTGTTGCAAAGGAAGAAAGAAAGAACAGTATGTGAGTGCTTTAAAAAAAAAAAAAATAAGCACCACCCTTGGTGTTTCACTCAGTTGCATAGCTGACTCTTGGTTTTAACTCAGTCATGATCTCAAAATTGTGAGATCGAGCCCTTTGTGGGACTCTGTGACCAGTGAAGATTCTGCTTGTCCCTCTCTCTCTGCTCCTCCCCATGCTTGCACGCTGTCTCAAATAAATAAATAAATAAACAAACAAACAAACAAACAAACAAATAAATAAATAATTCTTTTAAAAGAAAAGAAAAGAAAAACGCTCTAAACACCTTTTCACTGGAGCTTAAGTTTGGTAAAGAAGAGCCAAAGATTATTTATTAGATGCAGAGTTAAGCCATCATACTAGATTGTTTTGTGAATTGTTTTAAGAGTTTCATTTGAATGGCTTCAGTTTCCTCTTTATCCTCAAAATACTTGGGCTTGGTAATATAACAGCCTGTTTACTACTCAGATTCTGGACTCCGGCTCCCTGGGTTCAAAACCGTGCTCTGCTTGCTTGCTTGCTTGCTTGCTTTCTTCTTCTTCTTCTTCTTCTTCTTCTTCTTCTTCTTCTTCCTTTTTAAATTTAATTGACAAAAAGAGAGGGATGGAGAGGGAGAGAACAAGCACAAGCAGGGAGAATGACAGGCAGGGAAGAAGCAGGCTCCCTGTTCAGCAAGGAGCTCAATGTGGGGCTTGATTCCAGGGGGATCATGACCTGAGCCAAAGGCAGCCACTTAACAAACTGAGCCACCCAGGTGTCCCTTGCTCTGCTACTTCTTGTGAAACTTTGAGAGTTATTTAAATATCTTTAAGTCTCTGTTTCCTCCTGTCCAAAGATCACGATGATAATAGTACTTACCACAATAGTGTCATGGTGATGATTAAATGAACCAAAATTCACAAAGCACTGTTGGGGGAGACAACATTTTACCTCTACTCTCTTAGGGCTTTTTGATGGGACCTGAGAACTAAACTGACATAGGACAGTTTAATAGGAGAAAAGCATACGTATTTACATGTTTTATGTCACATAGGGGTCATCTTAGGGAAACAGAGACCCAAAGAAGTGGCAAAACCTAAATACTTTTATATGGGATTGAACAAAGAGAGGCAATTGTGGAAACATAACTAAAATATACAGGGAGGCTAAATAAAAATACAAATTATCTTAACAAGGTCTCTTGGTAGAGAATTCTCTTGGCTTTGACTTCCACTCAAAAATACTTATTTTCTTCTGGTATAGAAAGGACATCTTGCACATCGAAGTTTTTAATCCCCTATTTTCAGGAAGAAAATGGAAGATTAGAGTGTTCTTCTTGCATCTGCTATGTGATTAAGTGCCTTTAGCTCAAAGTGAGCTTCATGCTGAACTGGCATAATTTGGAGTGGCATGTTCTTCCACCTTTCAGCACTTAAAACAGCATCTATCCTGTAATTCATGCTCTATGAAGATTATTTACTATTTATTTGGAATATGTTATGAAAACTTTTGTTTTTATTTTCAATTCTGCTATAAAATTGGGAAAATAAAATAAGACTTCACACTAGAAAACTCTTGCAAGGAAGGTCCTAAGTCACATTCTTTTGGGAGACTTCAGTAATAGTAACAATAAGGACAACAACAAATGTAAGAACAACAACCAAAGATAATATAATTTTTAACTGCTAGGCATTATGCAAAATGTTATGCAATACTTTGTTCTTCTTTAAACTTTTTATCTACATTGACAGATAGTTTTTTTTACTTTATGTAGTAAAAAAAGAAAACTTAATTGTGTTTACTAACTTCCAAGAGTCACATAGTTAAGAAGCAGCACAGCCAATACTGGATTCCCAGATTACTGTTCCCAAAGTTCATACTTAACAACTAAGGTATGGTTTCCCAAACAGCAATCTTCATCATACTTTTTGCCATTTTGTTGTATAAGAAAAATAAAATGATGCTATCTAAAATAAAATATAAATCCGGGATTGGTTACTTATATGAGGGAAGAGCTGAGATGGCAAAAAGGAGGCCAAGAATCTATCCAGAGATTAGTAACATCAGAAAGCCAATGTGAAGGGGCAAGTGAGGAGGCCATGTTACCAGATTCAAGAAACAGTGGAAATATGATCTAAAGAAACCTATAACTGAGGGACACCTGGGTGGCTCAGTGCGTTAAGCCTCTGCCTTCGGCTCAGGTCATGATCCCGAGGTCCTGGGATCGAGCCCCACATCGGGCTCTCTGCTCAGCAGGGAGCCTGCTTCCTTTCCTCTCTCTCTGCCTGCCTCTCTGCCTGCTTGTGATCTCTCTGTCAAATAAATAAATAAAAATCTAAAAAAAAAAATTATAAGAAACCTATAACTGTGCCAAGTTTAACCTGTGAGAGCCAGAAGAGGCACACAGCCAACACAAAAGATACAATCTGAGGTAAAGAAAATGGAAATAAATTCTCTGTCCTATCCCTCCCTTACTCTCTTCAATTTCCCATCGAGTTCTCTCATTAATCAAAACTATCCAGAATCACATTGACATGGGAACCTGGGACCCCGAGGTGTAGAGGTTCAGCCCACTGTGACACAAAGAAGAACATGTAAAATGATGGCAGCATACATTTTGGCAATCAGCCTAGATCAATCTATTCCTTTAGGTATAGTTCACCTAATATCTTTTCTTCCAATTGGGTAAAAATTCTACTTAAAGATTTGTAGTAAGGGAACATCCTATCATTACCTGAATAGGAATTAGAATCATAGTCATAAATAGAAAATATTCATAAAATATTCATTAAAAAATATATGTAACAACTAATTTTAACTTAGAAGTCAAAGAGACCCAGTTTCTAATCTACTCTGTCACTTACTACTTGTTCAATCCTAGAAAATTAATTCAGCTGTTTCCATTTTTTTGTTACCTATTAAAAGGGAAACTAAAAGCTATGTAAGGCCTACAAGCATTGAGGCATTAATAGTATCAAATTGAAATTTGTTCCCTTATATAACAAAAAGAGAGAGATTAATTTTCCCAATATGTGTCATTATTTACAGTTGTGTATAAGTAACCCTAAATTATCCTGTGAATCATGTCTCAGAAATACTTAACAGGTAATTCTGCCTGTCTCTAAATATATAAATGTAAATATGTTACCACTTTCAGATTTGTTAGTTTAGTATTTACTGATGTTATGAAATAATATAGACTGAGCTTCTCCTGATATTTAATAAGTATATACAATGTTTATAAAGGTTTATATAATGTGTTGTTCTGAATTATTGCAGAAAAGAAACATTAAGATTCTATAAATAACACTTTCAAATTTACAGGCAAAATGTTATTAGGGCATACTTAATCTTTTTAGTGGTCTTCTAGAAATTAGATACTAAACATACTCAAAGATTTTAAGAAAATGAGATTAATAAGGAGTTTGGGCAGCAAATAAAATTTAAAAATAGAAAGCCAATGGCATACAAGAGTAGAAGTTAAAATTTTAGTTTAATATATAACTTTAATCTTAATGTTTTATTTAACTTCTAAAGCCTTATTATTTTTAATATTTACTAATTTTTTAATTAATATTTTAAAACTATAAAAGAGAGAGCCTTTCTTTTAATTAGTTGGGAGGTTGGTATCTCCAGGGAACAATATCATTTTATAAAATGATTTTATATAATTATCTGAGTTGAGGGGTCCAGCTGCCTTAGAGTCACTTAGATTAAACAATAACACCTCCATGGAAATAGAACCTTCCACTTCTAGTTGGGCACAGATAACACGTCACACTGAAGCAAGAAATGGAGAAGCACAAAATAAAATTGCTACCCACAGAGAAAAACAGAAACATGCCTGCATTGAGAATTCAAATTTCAGCTACTTCAGAAACTTCAATTTCATTTGAACTTAGTGTTTAAGGATGTTTTAAAAAGCCTTTCAGCAAAATAACTTTATTTATGCTTTTTATTATAATATCCCATGATAGCACTTTTCCATGATTTCCTTTGAATAATTATCACAAATAAGGAAGACCAAAACTTCTATAGCTTCAATCTAAAAGAAGTTTACTATTTTTAGCTTTTGAGGGAAACTCCATACTGTTTTCCATAGTAGTTGCTCCACTTTGGATTCCCATCAACAGTGTAAGAGGGTTCCCCTATCTCAGCCATTCTGATTGGTGAGAGGTGATATCTCACTGTGGTTCTGATGTGCGTTTCCATGATGATGAGTAATATTGAGCATCTTTTCATGTGTCGTAGATATCTGTATTTCTCGAGAACTATCTATGCATGTCTTCTGCCCATTTTTTAACTGGATTACTTGCTTTTTTGGGGGTTGAATTTTAGAAGTTCTTTATATATTTTGGATACAAACACTTTATTGGATATATCATTTACAAATATCTTCTTCCATTCCATAGTTTGCTTTTTAGTTTTGTTGCTAGTTTCCTCTGCTGTGCAGAGGTTTTTGTTTTTTGTTTGTTTGTTTGTTTGTTTTGATGAGTCCCAATAGTTTATTTTTGCTTTTGTTTCCCTTACTTCAGGAGACATATCGAGTAAGAAGTTGCTTGGCCAACATCAAAGACGTTACTGCCTGTGTTTTCCTCTAGGATGTTGAGGGTTTCCAGTCTCACATTTAGATTTTTCATTCATTTTGAATTTATTTTTGTGTATAGTGTAAAAAGTGGTCCAGTTTCATTCTTTTGTGTGTTGCTATCCAGTTTTTCCAACACCATTTGTTGAAAAGACTGTCTTCAAAATAGACAAATCTATAATTATAGTTGGAAACTTCAACATGCCTCTCTGAGAAATTGTTAGAAGTAGACAGAATAATAATAATAAATAATAATAATGATATATGTAATAAGCCTACATAATAAGAAGATAAAGCTATGTAAGACTACAAAATTCTCAATTTGACATTAATATTTACAGAACACTGTACCTAAGAAAAGCAGATACACATTCAATCCAAGTGCACTAACATGGACTATTTGCCAGATAGATCACACTGTGTGTCATACAAAATAAACCCACAAAGTCAAAATAGTTGAAATTATATAAATCATTTTCTCTGATCATCACTGAATTAAACTTGAAATCAGTAACAGGAAGACATCTTAAAATGTGTCCAAACAACCAATAAATCAAGGAGAAAATCAAAGTTAATTTGAAAAATATTTTGATTTAAGAAAAAATAAAAACAACGTGAAAATATACAAGGCACAAATGCAGCAATACTAAGGAAGATTAATGAAACTGAGAAGGGAATGGTATAGTGAAAAAGAAAAGTCAATAATATCAAAAGCTTGCACATTAAAAATATCACCAATTAACTTGAAATGGATATAGACCTAAGTGAAAAACATAAAAATGATAGAAGAAATACAGGAGAACATTTGCGTGATCCTGAAATAGGCAAACATTTCTTACACAGGAGACAAGACAAATATTTTATAAAATAATTTTGGAGTTATTTATTTTTATAAAGTTAAACTTGCCATATGATCAGCAGCTCCATTCTTAGATATTGACCCAAGTAAATGAAAATTTGTCTACAGATAACCTGCATAAGAATATTTATAGCCGCTTTTTTCATAATTTCCCCAAACTGGAAACAATCCAAATGCCCATCAACTTGCCAATGAATAAAGCATTGTCGTATAGCCATACAATGATATGCTGGTCAGGATCCATAGATATGGATTGCTGAAACGTGTGATGAATTGAAAAGGCCTTATTCAAAGTGAAAGAAACTGGACATACAGACCATGTATTCTATGATTCCATTTATAAAGAATGTTCAGAATAGGCACATCCATACAGACAAAAAACTAGATTCATATTTGCCAGGTCCTTGGGTGGGAAGAAACAATTGATTACAAAGGGGCATGAGGGAACTTTCTGGGGTAATAGAATTATGCTGTGTTTTGATTGTAGCAGTGATTTCATAACTTCATACCTTTCTCAAAATGCATATATCTATGTACCTAAAATGGGCAAACTTACTGTATATAAATTAAATTGCAACAAACTTGATTTAAAAAAAAAAACAGTTGGGCGCCTGGGTGGCTCAGTGGGTTAAGCCGCTGCCTTCGGCTCAGGTCATGATCTCAGGGTCCTGGGATCGAGTCCCGCATCGGGCTCTCTGCTTGGCAGGGAGCCTGCTTCCCTCCCTCTCTCTGCCTGCCTCTCTGTCTACTTGTGATCTCTCTCTGTCAAATAAATAAATAAAATCTTTAAAAAAAAAAAACAGTAAATAAGGAATATAGAATACCATTTAGCAGGTTTAACATCTAAATTTTAGTATTTATTCAATAAGAGCTCAAAAAATATGGAGGGGAGAAAGTTTTCAGATAGATTAAAAAATTCTCACAACTAGGAAATAAATTTCTAGATTAAAAGAAGTGCACATGCACCCATGTACACACATACACAGACACAAACATATGCCCAAATGTAAACACAGGATCCACAACATGGTCATGAAAACTCAGATAAAGAAGTATAAGGATGAGAATCACAATATCCTTCATCTGGGGAAAAATAAAGACCATAAACAGAATGTCAAAAATCAGAAAGACATCAGCAAAGGTGGAAGGTAGTAGACAATAGAGCTACATTTTCAGAATTCTGAGTGAAAATTGTTTTAATATAGATTTAGCCTTCACCAAATATAAGAGTGAAATAAACATTTTTAAACATTCATGTTTTCAATAATTTACTGTGTATGAATCCATTCTTGAGGCTCTTGTTAAGATATGTTCCACCATTATAAGGGAGTACATGGAGAAAGTAGACATAAGCTCCAGGAATCAGGAGACCTAGTACCAAATTGTGAAGGAAATTTCAGGTTAGTAGTCTGCTCTTAAATTTCTTTCATATTTTCTATCATGTCAGCTAACTAAACAAATTTTGAAATATCAAAAAACATTTTGTACTTTGTACCTTCTAGGAATATTTTATAAATAATAGACAATCTTTTTAAAGTAAGCTTTTTTATTTATCATCAGTGTACATATTCCTCAATATATATGGTATGTGTTCAATTTAAGCTATTAGAGTTTAAGCTCTTTAAATAGTTCAATAATGTTTAATCCATTATTGAATTCATGTATTCAAAATTGTATTAGCAATACATTCAATAATGTGTAATTATTTTCTTTTCTACTTAGATGCCTACACATCTGTCTAAATACTTTCTTTTACTTTAAAATGATTACAAAGTCAAGAAACAGAATATTTAACTGTTGAGCAATACTTTCTTGAATTTTTTGAAGATGAGTTGCTTTGGACAATATTAAAAACAATCCAATTCATCAATGACTTGTCAGTTTTTAATATGTGATGACAGCCTGTCAACTGACAAGACTGTAGGAAAGCATTTTCATTACTAAGTTGACATTATAACTTGATGAATCCTGTGTTTCAATGACAGTCATTCTTTGGCTTTCAACCAGCATGTTCTATTTAGAATTCAGTACAAGACACATTATGATAAAGGTCATTGGTTTAAAAACTATGCCCTTTCTGGTCTTTTCATTTTTAAATGGACAACAAAAACACAATTTCTCATATTCAGAAACTTATATTTTTAGAATGGTTTGATTGGTTGAATTACATAGCTGCAAACATTTTAAAACTATGCAAAACCAGTATCTTACTCTCTAAATGACACGTTGCAGAGATATTTACTTCAAGATGCATCATCACAATGACTAGCAAATGAAATTTTAAAATTAATAAAGGCAATTTACTATACTGAGAAAGAGCTTAAATCTTGTTCAAAGCTCTAGATTTATCTTAACAAATAAATAGGTGTGATTCCAAATCTTAACACATTATTTTTATATGTAAAGTTATGCCATTACCCTGAAATGAACGCAAACTATTCATAACTGATTTTAACTTAGGCTATATTCCTTTGAGATCCCAAATTATCCAGAATCCCATCTCTATTATCCTACCTAGAATGTTCCTACCTAGAATTTGATTGACTAGTTTGTGCCTGAAATTGATTTGATGGAAGCTCCCAATAATTCCATCTTTATTAATGTTTCGTGAGGTTGTTCCTGTAGGTTCCTTTCTCAGAGAATGGAGAGCAAATCCAAAAAGTCAAGAGACATTTCTTGAAGTGAACCTGGGACTTTGCAATAAAAAATTTTGACTCTATAAAGCTGTGAAGATGAGAACAATTATATGCTGAAGGGACTGAAATGCTGCAGTATTGCCTGATAAGATACCTTGGGAATGAGAATTCTCTATTGGTTCCAGGTTTTATGTAAGCATCCCCTGAAAGCAAAATCCTCCAGAAGCAGCCAGTAGTCATCTGCAGAAATAGGTTAGAGAATCATGCTCACACATATTTATGCATTTGAGTAATGAGGCAAGTGGTTTTTGTGGCTAATTTCAAGTTTAAGGGCACATGCTTTGGACATAGAAAGACCTGAGATTGAAAATCTGCCACTCATTAGCTGCATAAACTTGGACAAATAATTTTTCTGCTCTCAACTGCTATTTCTTGACCTATTTGTAACAGTATTTCTGTAGTAGTTTGTCTACGGGTAATAATTGCCCATGCTCACACACTACAGAACATCTCTATCCTTTTCCAAAGTCTTCCTCAGTTTTTTTTTTTTTTTTTTAATGTAGGCCACAGGAATATCTCAAATGTGCTTATGAAGGAAGAGAATTTTTATGTTCCTTGCTGCCCAGCATTCTCATGAGTTGATATCATTGCAAGTGGAACTTCAGAAGATTCCTGCTGTCATTAGGATTCTTGTCTTTGTCCTCTTCCATTGCTCCTCATTTAGTTTTCTCCCCCTACAGGCCTCCAACCCCATGAAAAATCAGTTCAGGTGGATCAGTGTTCAGTGACATCAAATATTCATCAGGTCTTCAATAAGATCAGACCTTTAATCCCAAGTAAGGCTCAGTTAAGACCAATATTGGGTATAAAACTGGAATAAGAATTTATACATCCAGGCTTGTGTAAAGGTAATTCAATGTGTAGTTATTATGTTTCTTCTGTGACCCAAACTACTATAATAAGTGCTAACATGTATTAACCCATTTGAAACCTATATACTGCAGACTATGCAGAGTTACTATTTTGCCAATTTCACAGATGAAGCTATTGAAATTTTTAAAACTTATTTTATTTAAATTCAATTAGTTAACACATAGTGTATCCTTAGTTTCAGATGTAGAGTTCAGTTTTTCATCAATTAACTTATGACACCAGGTGCTCATTACATCACGTGCCTGCCTGAGTGCCCATCACCCAGTTATTCCTTCCCCCCACCCACTTCTCCTCCAGAAACCCTCAGTTTGTTTTCTATAGTTAGGAGTCTCTTATGGCTTTTCTCCCTTTCTGATTTTGACTTGTTTTGTTTTCCCTCCCTTCCCCTATGATCCTGTTTTGTATCTTAAATTCCACATACGAGTGAAACCATATGATAATTGTCTTTCTTTGATTGACTTATTTTGCTTAGCATAATACCCTCCAGTTCCATCCATGTCATTGTAAATGATAAGGTTTCATCCTTTTTGATGGCTGAGTAATAGTCTGTCATATATACGTATATATATACCACATCTTCCTTAGCCACTCATTTGTCCATGGACGTCTGGGCTCTTTCCATAGTTAGGCTATTATGAACATTGTTGCTATAAACAGGTATACAGGCACCAATTTGGATCACTACATTTGTATCTTTGGGGTAGATACCTAGCAGTGTAACTGGATGGGTAGTAGGGTAGCTCTATTTTCAACTTTTTGAGGAACCTCCATATGGTTTTTCAGAGTGGTTGTACCAGCTTACATTCCCACAAACAGTATAAGAGGGTTCCCCTTTCTCTGCATCCTGGCCAACATCTGTCTTTTCCTGAGTTGTTAATTTTAGCCATTCTTACTAGTTTGAGGTGGTATCTCATTGTGGTTTTGATTTATATTTCCCTGATGCTGAGTGAAGTGGAGCATTTTTTCATGTGACTTTTGGTCATTTGTGTATCTTCTTTGGAGAAGTGTCTGTTCATGTCTTCTGCCCATTTATTGACTGGGTTATTTTTTTTGGGGGTGTTGAGTTTGACAAGTCCTTAATAGATCTTAGATCTAGTCCTTTATCTGATAAGACATTTTCAAATATCTTCTTCCATTCTGTAGGTTGTCTTTTGGTTTTGTCAACTGTTTCCTTTGCTGTGAAACTACTGAAATTAAATGAAATTTGTCTAAATGGAAATAGCCAGTAAATAACTGAGTTGGATCTTGAAACTTTTCTACTGCCATCTATAGTTGAATCAATATAGATAGCATGTTCCTCTCTCTCTCCTCCTCTCTTTAGTTATCTAGTTCAAACTATCTAATTCAATATAACCAGAAAACAAATGATATGCAAATTTGTGATAGTGTCATTTAAAAAAAATTACTAAGCAGCTAATAATCCCCAAAATCAAACATTTGCAAATCACAGATTTATGTCAAGATTATTTTTAAAAATAAATAGAAGAATTATATTTATAACAATGTTCTAGAAGAGTATTTTAAAAAGGTATAAATGCCTATCAATGGGGGAATATTTAAATATGTTGTAGTGGATCCAAATAATTACAAAAATAATAATAGTTAATTTATCAGAGAAGAAGTTCTCAACATGTGGTTTGCAGACCTTTAGGGTCTCCAAGATCCTTTCAAGGGTTTTCCTTGTTAAAATAATTTTCTTAACAATAATGTTCCTTGTTATTTTCATCGTGTCGACATTTGTACTGATGGTGTTAAAGCAATGGTGAATGCGTTAGCTACTGTGTGACAAACCATTGCAAAGCTTAGTGGCTTAACACAACAAATGTTTTACTTCTTAGAGTTCAGTGGGTCAGGAATTCAGTAGTTTGGCTGGGTGGTTATGGCGAGTTTCTCAAGAAACTAGATCAGATGTTGGGTGGGGCTAAGTACTATGAAGTCTTGATTAATGCTGGATGGAAGATCCTCTTAAAAAATGTGTCATTCACGGGGCACCTGGGTGGCTCAGTGGGTTAAGCCGCTGCCTTCGGCTCAGGTCATGATCTCAGAGTCCTGGGATCGAGCCCCGCATCGGGCTCTCTGCTCAGCAGGGAGCCTGCTTCCTCCTCTCTCTCTACCTGCTTGTGATCTCTCTGTCAAATAAATAAATAAAATTAAAAAAAAAATGTGTCATTCACATGGCTAACAAATGTTGGGCTATTGGTGGAAGACCTCCATTCCTTCCCACTTGGACCTCTCTGTAGGGCTTTTTGTCCTCACAGCATGTAGCTAGCTTCCTCCAAGAGAAGCAACCAAAAATGTCAATGTCTTTTACAATCTAGCCTCTAGATATGCATACCATCACTTTCACAATATCCTCTTAGTCACACACTTCAGCCCTATTCAACATGGAGAAGGACTACTCAAGGACATAAATGGCAGAAAATGAGAAGCATGGAGGGTCATTTTGGAGGCTGGCTATCACAGAGTGTTAATCTGCAGACCCCTTAGATTAATTCCAAGCAGTGACATAAAATAGTACTCACAGTTATCATATTCTTCAACACCTATGTACATGTTCTTAAAATATATATTCTAAATTTGAGGATGCTTTAACAATTAAATGGAACATTACATATATTCTTTTGTGTCTTGTTTCTGTCATTTACCATTATAGTCTAATATTCATATACATATTTTCCACTACCTTAAAAGTCAGAAAAGTTGGCTGAAGTCATACTCAGTCATGTATCTTTGACCAACTCATCTGTCTTCTACTTATATGAGTGTATGTGATTAGATTGGGTGTGCCTGGTTAATCCAGTTTAATGTTTTATCTCAAAATTCTTTAATCTTGACCAGAAACACAAAGATACTGCAACATTACAAAAATCTATAAATTATTTCATCATTTCATCTGTCCTATCAGTGGCTTAGAGGAGAAATATATTCACATTTATGTGTATATATGTATATATATAAAATGGTATATGTATACAAATATAAGTTAAAAATATATACATATATCTGAATAAATACAGGGTAGGAATTTAATGAAAGTCAATTTGAATTGTGATACATAAGAAGCATTTGGACAAACTAAAAATAGAAATGTGTTTTGTCTACTTTAAATGTGCATGTACATAACAATATTGTACTGTACTCTCAAAAATTTAAGGCAGATTTTGTGGAGCACCTGGGTGGTGCAATTGATTAAGAGATCAACTCGGTTTTGGTTCAGGTCATGATCTCAGGGTTTTGAGATCAAGCCCCACCTGGGCTTCACACACAGCAGGGGTCTGCTTGAGATTCTCTCTCCCTGCGCCCCTCCCACTCATGTTCTCTCTCTCTCTCTCTAAAATGAATACATAAATATTAAAAAGTAGATTTTGTGTTTTTTTTTCTTTTAAATTCCAGTTAGGTAACACACAGTGTTATATTAGTTTCAGTGCTTGTTATACCCACCTCCCTTCTGTTAACCACCACTATGTTCTCTATAGATAGATTCTAATTTTTGGTTTGTCTCTTTTTTCTATATTCTTTTTTTTGTTTTGTTTTGTTTCATGAATACCACATATAAATGAAATATATGGCCATTTGTCTTTCTGTCTGACTGATTTCTTTCACTGTATCCTTACACTCTCTACATCCAACCAGGTTGTTGCAAATGGCAAGATTTCATTATTTTTTTATGAATGAGTAATATTGTATTGTATATACATACAACTCTTGTTGAACCATTCAGCTATCAATGTACATACGAGTAGTTTCCATAATTTGGCTATTGTAAATAATGCTGCAATAAATATAGGTCTTCATATATTTTTTGAATTAATGATTTCATATTGTTTGGGTAAAACCTAGTAATGGAATTACTGGGTCATATGATAATTTCATTTTCAATTTTTTGAAGACCCTCCATACTGTCTTTAGAGTGGATGCCCCAGTTTGCATTCCAACCAACAATGCACAAGTGTTCCTTTGTCTTCACATCTTTACCAACAATCTGTTGTTTCTTGTGTTTTTGATTTTAGCCATTCTGAGAAGTGTTAAGGTGATATTTCATTATAGTTTTGATTTGCAGTTCCCTGATGATTGGTGGTGTTGGCCATCTTTTCATGTGTCTGTTGCCATCTGTGTGTTATCTTTGGAGAAATGTCTGTTCATGTCTTCTGACCATTTTTAATTGGATTATTCGTTTTTCAGGTGTTGAATTGTGTAAATTCTTTATATATTTTGGATACTACCCCTTTATCAGATGTCATTTGCAAATATCTTCTCCCATTTAATACATGGCCTATTAGTTTTGTTGATTATTTACTTGGCTCTGCAGAAATTTTTTTTATTTTGATGTAGTTCAAATAGTTTATTTTTGCTCTTATTTCTTTTGCCTCAGCAGTCATATACAGAAAAAATACTGTTATGGTTGATGTCAGAGAAATTACTGCCTGTGCTCTCTTCTGGGATATTTACATTTTCAGGTCTCACATTTAGGTCCTTAATCCATTTTGAGTTTATTTTTGTGTATGGTGTAAGAAAGTGGTCCAGTCTCATTCTTTTGCATGGAGCTTATCCAGTTTTCCCAACATTATTTTTAAAGAGCCTTTTTTCCCATATTCTTGTCTTCTTTGCAATAGATTAATTGACCATATAATTGTGGGTTCACTTCTGGACTCAGCTCTGTTTCATTGATCCATGTGTCTATTTTTGTGCCACTACCATACTCTTTTGATTATGACAGCTTTGTAGGATATCTTGAAATCTGGTATTGTGGTACCTTCAGTTTTGTTCTTCTTTTTCAAGATGACTTTGGCTATTCAGGGTCTTTTGTGGTTCCATACAGATTTTAAGATTATTTTTTTCTAGTTCTTGAAAAATGCTGTTGGTATTTTGATAGGGATTGCATTAAATCTATGGATAGTTTTGGAAACACAGACGTTTTAACAATACTTGTTCTTCCAACCCATAAGCATAGAATATCTTTCCTTTTGTTGTATTATCTTCAGTTTCTTTCATCAACGTTTTCTACTTTTCAGAGTACTTGTCCTTTACCTCCATGGTTACATTTATTCTAGTTATTATATTATTTTTGGTGCAATTATAAATGGGATTATTTTCTTAATTTCTCTTTGTGCTGCTTCATTATTAGTGGATGGAAATGCAGTGGATTCCTGAATATTTGTTCCATATCTTGTGATCTTAATGGATTCATTTATCAGTTCTAGTAGTTTCTTGGTGGGGTCCTCTCTATATAGTATCATGTCATCTACAAATAAAGTTTTACTTCTTCCTTACCAATTTGGATGTTTCTTTCTTTCTTTCATTCATTTTTTTTTCTTCTCTTATTGCTGTAGTTAGGCTTTCCAGTACTATGTTGAATATAAGTGGTGAGAGTGCACATCCTTGTCTTATTCCTGACCTTAGGAGAAAAGCTTTCAGTTTTTCACCATAAAGTATTGTGTCAGTTGTGAGATTTTCATATTGGCCTTCTTTATGGTATGGTGTGTTCCTCCTAAGCCTATTTTGTCGGGAGGGTTTTGTTTTGTTTTTTTTTGTTTTACCATGAATGGATATTGTATTTTTTCAAATGCTTTTTTTCTATCCGTTGAAATGATCATATGGTTTTTATCTTTTCTCTCATTGATGTAATTATGATTGATTTGAAAATACTGAACCACCCACGCATCACAGTAATAAATCTCAGTTGATCATGGTGAATGATTTTCAAAGTATTCTTGGATTTGGTTCGCTAATAATTTCTTGAGGAATTTTGCATCTAAATTCATCAGAGATACGGTTCTTTTTTTGGTATTGTTTTTATCTGGTTTTGCTATCAAAGGAATGCTGGCCTCATAGACTGAATTTGGAAGCCTTCTTCCCTCCTCTATTTTTTTTTTTTTTGAATTGTTTAAGAAGATTAGGTATTAACTCTTCTTTAAATATCTGGTAGAATTTACTTGTGAAGCCATCTGGTCCTGAACTTTTGATTATTGGGAGTTTTTTGATTATTGATTCAATTTCTTTGCTGGTAATTAGTCTGCTCAAATTTTTATTTCTTCCTAATTCAGTTTTAGGAGATACATGTTCTAGGAATTTATCCGTTTCTTCTAGGTTATCCAATTTGTTCATATATAATTTTTCATAATATTCTCTTAGAATTGTTTGTATTTCTGTGGTGTTATTGTTATTTCTCCCCTTTCATTTTTGATTTAATTTATTTGTTCCTCTCTTATTTTTTATTTATTTTTTTAATGAGTCTGGATAAGGGCTTTTCAATTTGGGTGATCTTTCCAAAGAATCAGCTCCACATTTCATTGATTTTGTTTGTTTGTTTGTTTCTATTTTATTTCTGCTCTAATCTTCATTATTTCCTTCCTTCTACTGGTTTTGGGTTTCATTTGTTCTTCTTTGTCCAGCTCTTTTATGTGTCAGTTCAGGTGTCTGAGATTTTTCTTTTTGCTTGAGGTAGGGCTACATTGCTATAAACTTCTCTCTTAGAACCACTTCTGCTGCATCACTGATTTTTTTTTTAAGATTTTATTTATTTATTTGACAGAGAGAGAGAGAGAGAACAAGTGGTGGGGAGAGGGGAGGTGGCAGAAGGTGAGGGAGAAGCAAGCTCCTCACCAAGCAGGGAGCTCAACATAGGGCTCAAACAGAGGACTGTGAGATCAAGACCTGAGCTAAAGGCAGCTGCTTAACCAACTGAGCCTACCCAGGATCACCCCCCTTCACTAATTTTTACAAATATATTTATTTCTATAATATTTGTGCTTCCTATTTTTCTTACTCCTACTTTCAATCTTTCCTTTCCATTCAGAGTTTACTTTAATATTTCTTGTAGGGCTATTTAATTCACGAATCCCTTAACTTTTGTTTTTCTGGGAAACTCTTGATCTCTCCTCTATTCCAAATGATAGCTTTGCTGAATAGAGTGGTCTTGACTACAGGGTTTTTTTTTATTTGTTTTGTTTTTTTGTACTTTGAATATATTATGACACTATGACATTCTCTCTGGCCTCCAAAGATTCTGCTGAGAAATCCACTGATAGCCTTGTGGGGTTTCCCTGTGTGTAACTATTTTCTTTTCTCTTGTTGTTTTTAACATATTCTCATTATCGCTACTTTTTGCCATTTTAATTACTATGTGTCTTGATATGGACCTCCTTGCATTGATATTGTTGGGTGTTCTCTTTGCCTCCTGCATCTGGGTTTTTGTTTTCTTATCCAAGTTTGGGAAGTTTTCAGCTATTATTTCTTGAAATAATTTTTCTGCCCCCTTTATCTCTCTTCTTTTAGCACCCCTATAATGCAGATGTTATTTTACTTTATGCCACTGAATTCCCTAAGTCTATTTTCACTTATTATTCTTTTTCTCTCTCTTGCTCAGCTTGTTTGCTTTCTATTACTCTGTCCTTCAGGTTGTTCACCCATTCTTCTACTTCCTCTAGTCCACCATTTATTCCATATTCCATATTTTTAATTTCAACTATTGAGTTCTTCATCTTTGATTAGTTTCTTTTTTACATTTTCTATCTCTTTGTTGAGGGTCTCACTGAGGTCTTCTGCTCCTTTCTCAAGTCCAGTTAGTATTTTTATGACAATTACTTTAAATTCTCTATGAGGCATATTACTTATCTCTGTTTTGTTTAGCTCTCTTGTTATGATTTTGCACTGTTCTTTAATTTGGGAATATTCCTCTGTCTCCTCATTTTGTCCAACTATCTGCATCTATTCGTATTTGTTAGGAAGTTCAGCTATGTTTCCTGCTCTTGAAAGTGGTGGCCCTATGAAGAAAAGTTCCTGTAGTGCTTTGCAGTGTAATGGCCCCTGTTCACCAGAACCTGGCACTTCAAGAGTGTCTCCTATGTGTGTTGTGTGTGCCTTACTGTTGTGGCTGAACCACATTTGCCTTCAGTCCAGTCATCAGCAATGGCTCTCTTTGCCTGTTATGGACTTGGTTTTCTTCCTGTTTTGTTAGTGGGCCAGTTTAGCGGCCTTGGCCTTGAGTTGAGTCATACCAGGTATTTGCCAGAGATGTGGTAGCACCAAACTGCCGGGTGCTTTCCCTCTATTGTCCTCTGAGAATCTTTCATTGGAAGGTGCAACATGCAGTCAGAACAGATATCTCCTCTGTCCCCTGCTGGTGCCACTTCTGGACCAATGTATTATTTTCAGTGATACACAGTTATAAAAAAGGATGAGATCTTGGCATTTGTGACAATATGGATGTACCTATCGGGTATTATGCTGAATGAAATATGTCAGACTGAGAAAGACAAATACTATATGATCTCACTATATGTGGAATCTAAAAAACAAAACAAATGAATAAAAAAAATGCAGAGTCAGACCTATAAATACAGAGAACAAACTGATGGGGGGAGGTGCAACATGGGGGAAAGGGAGTGGGAAGTACAGGTCTCCAGTCATGGTATGAATAAGTCATGGGCATAAAAATCATAGCATAGAAAATATAGTCAATGATATTGTAATAGCATTGAATGGTGACAGATGGTAGCTGCACTTATGTAAGCATAGCATACATGTAGAGAAGCTGAATTACTTTTACATCTGAAAATAATGTAACATTGTGTGTCAACTATACTCAATTAAAAAATTATAATAAAAATGATCATGACTGAAAGTGGTAGTTATAGGAAGTTAAGAGTAAGGATGTCCCTAATAAAATATTCTTAAAATTCTTGTAATAATCAAATATTTATTTATTTTTTAATTTTTTTAAAAAGATTTTATTTATTTATTTGACACATAGAGATCACAAGTAGGCAAAGAGGTGAGGAGATAGAGGAGGAAACAGGCTTCCCACTGAGAAGAGAGCCTGATGTGGGGCTCGATCCCAGGACCCTGGGATCATGACCTGAGCCGAAGGCAGAGGCTTTAACCCACTGAGCCACCCAGGCGCCCCAATAATCAAATATTTAAAACAAGATGTTTTATATTAGGTTATGTGATATACTATTTTTATTTTAAAAATTTCAGTCTAAAATTATCGAAAAACATAATATACTAATTTATAGTTACTAAAAAGAACTTCATTAAATTAGTAATCTGACTATGGAAATTTCATGAATTATAGGCAGATATATATTGTCCTATAGTAGATCAATGAGGCTTGTTAACTAGATTTTTCATGCATGTATAAAGATAACATCAGATAAAATGTGATATTGGGCATTGTCAGAATCTAAATTATTTTATAAATCAAAGAATCACTTAAAATATGTTTTAATTATTATTTAGATGTTTTAAATTACCATTTCTTAAGCACATATTTTAATATTAAATATTAAATACATTTAAAAATTTATTAAATGATCATATTAGACCTTGGGAATTGACAAATCAATCATGACACTTTCTGTGACTTTCACATGAGAGTTATATTTTGTGAAATATTTATGTATATATATTTCTACACCATTCATATTTGCTAAACAATAGTTTTATGATACTAAGGTGATATAAAAATTTTAAATTTAATTTTAATTTTTTACATTGTACATTGTGCTATTGAAAATAATGCTTGTGTTGTTAAATGATAATGACATTTTTATTTCTGCATTATTTCTACAGTAATTCTGAAAATATTTTAGGAGTACAAGTTGTGTCAAATTCCTAGGTTGACTTCTTAGTTGCACCAATTATGAAACTTGTGACATTGAGCAAGTTTTCTAAAGTCTTGTTTTTTTCCATCTTTGAAATGGAAGATATAGTGGTACTTAACCCAATAGGGACTTAACCTAGTTAAGAATAAATAAAGTATTCACAAATAACTGGCATGTGGATAATGCTTAGTAATTATCACACTTTATTTTTCAGTGTAGATACTTCCTTAACCAAAAAATAAGATCCAATCAATACTTCCACCAGATTTCACTTCAGTTTATCAAGAAGTACTGTGAACAATTCTACTTTCAATAAAAATAGTCAAATGTTAGTGTTATAAATCAAATAACTAAAGTAAGAGGTTACATTTAGATAGATATCACAATCAAAAGAAAAAACATGCCCTTTGCAGGTTTATTTTGGTTAGAACTGGAATACACATTAAAGTTTACCTTTGCCTAACCATATAGAAACAGCACATAGAAATATGCATTCCCTTGTTTTTGTTTGCTTTTTGTCTTTTCTTTGTTTATTTTTTACCCTTGCAGGCAGTTATTTTAATTTTGACTGACTTTATTCACAGCATGGTTTTATTGAGTCATATCTTATACAATTCTTTTGACCCATGTTCAAATTATTAATTGCCTATTTTTGAAACCAAATCTTTGTTTCTTCTTTTACAGTTTTTAACATGCTATTTTTATTTTTTATTATGTTAAATTAGCCAACATATAGTACGTCATTAGTTTTTGATGTGTTGTTCAATGATTCATTAGTTGCATATAACACTAAGTGCTCATCATCACACATGAACTTCTTAATACTCATTACCTGGCTACCTTATCCCCCTACCCCCTTCCTTCTACAGAACCCTCAGTGTGGTCCTCAGAGTCCAGAGTCTCTCATGGTGTGTCTCCCTGTCATGATTTCTTCCCATTCAGTTTTTCCACCCTTCACCTGTCGTCTTCCATGCTGTTCCTTATGTTCCACATATGAGTGAAACCATATGATAGTTGTCTTTCTCTGCTTGACTTTTTTCAGTTAGCATAATTCCTTCCAGTTCCATCCATGTCGATGCAAATGGTGGGCATTCATCCTTTCTAATGGCTGAGTAATATTCCATTGTATATATGAACCACATCTTCTTTATCCATTTATCTGTTGAAGGACATCTCAGTTCCTTCCACAGTTTGGCTATTATGGACACTGCTGCTATGAACATTGGGGTGCATGTGCTCCTTCTTTTCACTAAATCTGTGTCCGTGGGGTAAATACCTAGTAGTGCAATTGCCAGGTCATAGGGTAGCTCTATTTTTAACCTCTTGAGGAGCCTCCGTACTGTCTTTCAGAGTGGTTTTACCAGCTTGCATTCCCACTGAGAATGTAAGAGGGTTCCTTTTTCTTCCCATCCACACCAACCCTTGTTGTTTCCTGTCTTGTTAATTTTTGCCATTCTAACTGGTGTGAGGTGGTATCTCATTGTGGTTTTGATTTGTATTTCCCTGATGACAAGTGATGTGGAACATTTTTTCATGTGTCTGTCAGCTATTTGTGTGTCTTCTTTGGAGAAGTGACTCATCATGTCTTCTGCCCATTTATTGACTGGGTTATTTGTTTTTTGGGTGTTGAGTTTGAGAAGTGCTTTATAGATCTTGGATATCAGTCATGTCATTTGCAAATATCTTCTCCCATTCCATGGGTTGCCTCTTAGTTTTGTTTACTACTTCCTTCACTGTGCAAAAGCTTTTTATCTTGATGAAGTTCCAAATATTCATTTTTAGTTTTTTTTCCCCTGCCTTTAGAGACATGTCTTGAAAGACGTTGCGTGGAAAATGCCAAAGATGTTATTGCCTAAGTTCTTCTCTAGAATTTTGATGAATTCCCATCTTTAATTGAGGCTTTTCATCTATTTTGAATCTATTTTTGTGTGTGATATAAGAGAATGGCCCAGTTTCACTCTTCTGCATATGGCTATCCAATTTTTCTCCAGCACCATTTATTGAAGAGACTGTCTTTTTTCCACTGAATATTCTTTCCTGATTTATTGAAGATTAGTTGACCATAGAGTTGAGGGTCTATTTCTGGGGTCTTTATTCTGGTCCATTGATCTATGTGCCTGTTTTTGTGCCTATACCATGCTGTCTTGATGATCACAGCCTTGTAATATAGCTTGAAGTCAGGCATTGTGGTGCCCCCAACTTTGGTTTTTCTTTTTTAATCTACTACTTTTAAAGCAGTTTTAGGTTTACAGAGTACAGAGAGTTCTCATATAGCCCTCTTCTCCCACTTTCCAGTTTTTCCTATTATTAACATCTAGCATTAATACAGTATATTTATTAAAACTTATAAGCCAGTTTTGATACATTATTATTAACTAAAATCCACAGTTTACCTTAAGATTCATTCTTTCTGTTATACATTCTATGAGTTTTGACAAATATATAATAACATGTATCCACCAATATAGTATCATACAGAATAATTCTATTGCCTGAAAAAAAATTCCGTGTTCTATCAATTCACCCATACCTCCTTTCTCCAGATCCTCTGACAACCACTGATCTTTTTACTGCACCCATAGCTTGCCTTTTCTAGAATGTCATATAATTGGAATCATTAATATATAGCCAGTAGATTATCTTCTTTCACTTAGCAATATGTATTTAAGTTTCCTTTATATCTTTTAGTGACCTAACTCATTTCTTTTTAATCCTGAATAATATTCCATTTTATGGATATACCACAGTTTATATATTCAACTATCTAAGGATATTGTGTTCACTTCCAACTTTTAGCAATTATGGTTAAACCAACTATACACAGTCATGCACAGGATTTTTGGTGAGCATGGTCTTTCAACCAATTTGGGAAAAGACCAAGGAGTAATATTACTTGATCATACTGGGAAAGAACATTTAATCTTATTAGAATTGCCAATATGTCTTCTAAAGTGAATGTAAAGAGGCCCTAGTTAAGTTATGCTCAGTAAGAGCCACTAAGTGACTCAGTAAGTTAATGTCAAGCTGTTGATTTCAGCTCGGGCCATGATCTCACTGTTGTGAGATCAAGCCCCATGACATGCTCATACTTAGCAGGAAGTCTGCTTAAGATTCCCTCCCTCTCCCTCTGCCCCTCCATCCCTTGCTTGCACTATTTGCACTCCCTCTCTCTAGAAAAATAAATAAAATTAAATAAATAAAATTAAATAAAATTAAAAATTGAATGTACAATTTTACATTCCCACCAGCAATAGTGAGACAATTTTTTTTTTTTTTAAAGAAAGACAAAAGGGGGTTATTTTCTCTAATTTTCAATACATTTTTGTTTAGGTTCTAAATTTTAAAAATACAAAGGATTTTGTAAGGTAATGGAATAATTTATGAGAGGCATTTTTTTTTCCTATGGAGAGTGGTCATTTGAAAAAGAAAGATGAAGAGATAATACTATTGGTGTCTAGTTAAAGGGTAATTCATAGAGACTATAGGAAAAAAAACACAAAACAACAACAACAACAACAAAGAAACCCACAAAAAGCTAAGGCAAAAAACAAAACAAAACCAAAAACAACAAAAAAACCTTTTTCATAAAAATATATGAACTTTTGGGGCACCTGAGTGGCTCAGTGGGTTAAAGCCTCTGCCTTCGGCTCAGGTCATGATCTCAGGGTCCTGGGATCCAGCTCCGCATCGGGCCCTCTGCTCATCAGGGAGCCTGCTTCCTCCCTCTCTCTCTCTGCCTGCTTGTGATCTCTGTCTGTCAAATAAATAAATAAAATCTCTAAATAAAAAATATGTACTTTCAATGAAACTGCTCATAATAAGTGATAATTAATGTAACTTTGATCATGAACACTTTGTTCTTTCTTAGATGAAGTCACCACTTTACCCTGCAAACTTTTTATGGGTATAATTAGATAAATAGCATTTTTGTTTAGTTTATAATTATTTCCATCGAGGAACTTATTTTTATTTCATATTTAAAACTGACTGGCTTTGATGCTGGATAAATGCAATTTTTGTACACAAAACTTATTTGCTTCAGAGTGGGAAAATTAACTATGCTTTCCAGCCATTCAGGTGTTCTGACCACTTACACAGGTTCTGCTCAAGTCAAAAAGAACAGTCAGTCATACCACATTGTGCCTGCCTTTCTCTTTCTTTCTTTCTTTTTCTTTCATTGTGCATTTCAGCACAGCTTTAGGAATAAGCAGAAAATAAATTGTTATATAGTATATTGATGTAGTGAATTACCTAATGTCATCTTTAAAAATAATTATTATTTTTAAATGAACTTTCATGAGTGAATACTTAATTTGTTCCTTTTTATGGATTTCAAAATACTTATTTCCTTGTGAATTATCTATAAGTGTTCTAGATTTTGGTGACTAAATAATCGTCTGTCTCTCCTTTGAGACATTAGTGTTACTTGAGGGTAGGAAAGGTTTGGGTTACAGAACCAGATATCCTGGATTCAAATATTGGTTCCATAATAAGCTTTAAGAATATCACTTCCAAAACCTCACTAAGCTCCCTTTTCCTCAGCTATAAACTGTGAACACTTCACTCACAGTTTTCTTGCGGGCTGTAGATCAGAAAGGAACACCTATTTTGCTAAGTGACATAATAGAGAGTATATAAATGCTGACTGCTGTTACTATAACTATGGCACAATGTCTGTCACATGGCACATATTTGATGAATGAATACAAGAGCATATGGAAAGGCGAAACACATTATTATTGCAAAAAAGTCTTTGTTATATGTGAAAGAAAACAGTCTACTAAAAGATTTTGTTTGATCTATTTTTCAAGGGAAATGAATAGACAGAACTGGTATTTTTCATGATGGAAAATACCCTTGCTATGACTTCATTGTTTTCCTCATATATTTCCTCATCACTACACATACTGTTTTTAGTAAGAGTTCCCTGTGCATGTTTGCTGGTTACTTCCTTCACACACTGGAACATTTGAGTCAACTCAGACAAACTCTGCCCACATAAAATATCAACATAAACTGTATTAAAAGTACATTTTAGTTCCTGAATTGGGCATGTAAAATATACCCTCATGTCCCACATAAAAGTTTTGAAAATGTTGACCATCTTTTTTGATGACAAAAAAACCTTCTGTCACTCACCCATACCACATCTTGAACCTCATTTGCAGTGTGGAAAATAAGCTTCAATTGTGCCATATTCTAAATTTCCCATCCTTTGAGGGCCCTGAAAGAAAGATTTTATCCTTTGCTGTTCATGTGATAATACTTCCATGATTTCTTTGAAGTTACCTCATAAAATATAATGATAAACAGGAGGGTTACCCTTTTTTCTAGTGGGAACATTTTATATAAAGAAGTATAATTTCCCTTGTGGTTTGAAGTACCATATGGCTTTTTCCCACTTGCTGTAGACTTTTTATTTTTTTTAAGACAATAAAGATTAGATTTATCCTTTAAGACTTAATAGACCCCAAAACTTATCACAGCTTTCATCATCAGGCTACAACACATCACTAATATAATATACCCACTCTGAGGAAAGCTAAGATAACATGGCAATGTTAACAGGTTCTAAGAGCTGTCTTGAGCATTAAATCAGGGTGTGTGTTGTTCAACGTCAGGGTGTTTTGTTGCTTCCTTTTCTTTAGATTTTCAACAGTGATGAGTTGAGCTATTCATACATTTGTAAACGAACATTTATTTGACTCTATTTTCAAAATGCCACATCAAAGCCACCCCAGTTTGGTTATCAATATAAGCGGAACATATTGGCTTTTCTGATGCATTTTATTCAAATTCAAAAGAAATATTTCTCTAATTGATTTTAAAATAAGGCTTGGCAAGAGCAGCCAACAACCTTACAAGGCCGAAGTGCCTAAATAAACTTTTTTTTTTTTAACATATCTGCTTGGATTTGTAACCACACAATACCCCAACCACATTTATTTATTTATGAAGTTCATTGAACTCATAACACCAGAACACAAGTTAGCTAAGCTAGGAGGTCCTCAAACGCACTCTCAATGTAGCATGATGGTGGGAAACCCTGGTTCTCTTGCACTCTAGTATTCTAGTTACTCCCTTAACTTCTTTGACTCTTAATGATGCCTATTAAAAACTTAAAAAAATTTTTTAAAAAAGCCACTCAAGAGACATTTCCTTGTGCCATTGTCAAATGCTTGAACTTTTATTCACTACACTTGTGCTGTGTCTCACACCTTCTTTTAATAGGTCAGTATACTCCAAGACAAAGACACTACCCTGGCACAGGAATTTTTGTGTATTTATTTTTATGTTTTGTTCCTGTTTCTAGGAAGTCTTGAAACTACTTGGTCAGCAATAACATAGAAGTAGAACACCATGGATTAAAAACTTATTCAGGAAATTCAGCCTAAAGTGTTTTATTTGAAGACATTAATACACAAAATTACCAAATATCTTTGTGCAATTTTTATTTAGTAGAATGACTATTTTATTTCCCCGTTTCCAGTGTTCTTACTGTGCTCTACTTTCTTTTATTTTTTTAAAAGATTTATGCATTTATTTGAGAGAGAGAGAGAGAGGGAGAGAGAGAGAACACCTGCACCCATGTTTGCGCAGGGGAAGTGGGAGAGGGAGAATAAAAAACTTAAGCAGGCTCCACACCCAATGCAGCATGGAGCCTGATGCAGGGCTCAAGGTCATGAACCTGAGATCATGACCTCAACTGAAGTCAAGAGTTGGACACTCAATCAACTGAAGCATCAAGTCACCCCTGTGTTCTTCTTTTAAACGTATTTCATAGTTCATTATTTTGCAATCACATAGTCACAATTTTCTTAAATCAAACCACTTGAAAAGAAATATGATCCAAAATAGCTAGATAATATAAAATTTACATATGTAAAGCATGTGTGCATGTGTATATATATGTAAATGTGCCTATATATATATGATTCTGTATGAAAATTCACAATAGAAACTGTTCCATTCTAATTTATGACTTTCATTATTCCCATGGTGGATGTTAAACTGACAGAGGGTTTGGATTTGTTTTCCTACTTTAAATATTCAATATTAGAGAAAGTTTCTATCAAAGAAACATATTTAAACACAGCACTGGCTTAAGAAGAGAATCCATGGTAGGAGATCAAGAAATGGTTAAAATTAATCATTTTACATGTACATGTATAGTACTCAGGAGCTCCATAAAAACTTACTTTGATTGAGTTTCATATAAACTTGAAAAAAAATAGAATACTATGAAACAAAAAATAATAGAAAAAATTTCTATGAGAATTATTAAATTTATTCTCTATACTTTAGATAAGAACCATTTTGAGACACTATAGTATATGAACTTTGATCCTTTTGCTTTTAAATCTTAAATTTCATTAAAAGTTTTATCATCCTTATGTTTAATAGCCCATGTGCTTTTCAACATTCATTAAGTATCTATTTATATCAAACATTGAGCTATGTTTGTCACAGTAAAAGCACTCATAAAAATCCTTAGGGTTAACCCAAATTTGTAGAGAATTGTTCAATCTCACTCTGAGTCTTAATTTTCTTATACAAAAGAAGACAATGTAATATATGACTTTAAAGTAATTTCTATCTTTCATTTTCTATAATTCAGATGGCTCTAAGTTTGTTTGCTTTTCTCCAAGACACCATTTCTTATGCAGTAAATCCCACACCATGTTCCTTGGAACTCCAAAGGATCTGGGGAAAGCATAAGATTCTAAAAGAAAAAGAAAAAGAAAAACAAAACAAAACAAAACAAAAACTTCCACGTCATCCAAAGAAAGAGAAAAAAAAAAAAAAAACTGAGGATTTTGGAGGGGGAGAAGGGGAAGTGAGCCTGGTGGTGGGTATTATGGAAGGCACATATTGCATGAAGTACTGGGTGTGGTGCATAAATAATGAATTTTGGAACACTGAAAAACAAAATTAAATTAAAAAAAAGAAAAAGAAAAGGAAAAACTTAAGAATGCTCAACATCACCCATCATTGGGAAATGTAATCAAAACTATAATGACATATCACCTCACCCTTACCAGAATTTCATTCATTCTTTTAATTTTCATTAGGCTGGAAGCCCAATTTCCTTTTTGAATACCTGATTCTTATCTGGCTGTCATTCCCAACAAGTCTTTCAATTATTAAGGAATCCTCTTTCATTTTCAAAAAGAAGAGATTGGATGAGATGAACCACAGTTCACTTTTTGTTTAAATTATTGAACATATTTTTAGTGGCGGTTTTAGACTTCATGTATTCAAAATCTTTCCTCTCTAAAAAGATGCATATGATCCTTTAGAAGTTGAAGAACAAATTTGGTAGGTTTAGTAAAGTATGAAAATTAATTTTAGGTAATAAGTATTAGGGCTTCCTTGACCACTGTTAAGATATTAGTTTCTTATTTTATTTATTTTTTAATTAATTAATTACTTTGTTTCATTACATAGGGTATTTTATTGTCTCAAATCACAATGGGAAGGGTGAGTATGGCACAATAAGGCTTTTTTTAATTTTAATTTTTTTAAATAGTAGAGTTCAGTGATTCACCAGTTTTATATAATATCCAGGGCTCATTACATCACATGCCTTCCTTAAGGTCCATTACCCAATTACCCCTTCTACTCACCTCTTCTACCTCCAGCAACCCTCATTTTATTTCCTGTGATTAAGAGTCTCTTATGGTTTGTCTCCCTCTCTGATTTTTGTCTTGTTTTATTTTTCCCTCCCTTCCCCTATGATCCTTTGCTGTGTTTCTTTAATTCCACATATGAATGAGATCATATGATAATTGTCTTTCTCTGATTTTCTTATTTTGCTTAGCATAGTACTCTCCAGTTCCATCCATGTGGTTAAAAATGGCAAGATTTCATTTTTCTTTTGATGGATGAGTAGTATTCCATTGTATATAGATACCACATCTTCTTTATCTACTCATTTGGCCATGGATATCTGGGCTCTTTTTTTTTTTTTTAAGATTTTATTTATTTATTTGACAGACGGAGATCACAAGTAGGCAGAGAAGCAGGCAGAGAGAGAGGAGGAAGCAGGCTCCATGCTGAGCAGAGAGCCCGATGTGGGGCTCGATCCCAGGACTCTGAGATCATGACCTGAGTTGAAGGCAGAGGCTTTAACCCACTGAGCCACCCAGGTGCCCCAGGATATCTGGGCTCTTTCCATAGTCTGGCTACTGTGGACATTGCTGCTATAAACATACACGTGCAGGTACCCTTTGGATCACTACATTTTTATCTTTGGGGTAGATACCTAATAGTGCAATTTGCTGGGTAGTAGGGTAGCTCTATTTTCAACTTTTTGAGGAACCTCAATACCGTTTATCAGAGTGGCTGTACCAGCTTGCATACCCACCAACAGTGTAGGAGGGTTCCTCTTTCTCTGCATCCTTGCCAATATCTGTCTTTTCCTGAGCTGTTAATTTTAGCCATTCTGACTGGTGTGAGGTGGTATCTCATTGTGGTTTTGATTTGTATTTCCCTGATGCTGAGTGATGTGGAGCACTTTTTCAAGTGACTTTCGGCCATTTGTATATCTTCTTTGGAGAAGTGTTTGTTCATGTCTTTTGCCTATTTCTTGATAGGATTATTTGTTCATTGAGTGTTGAGTTTGATGAGTTCTTATTAGATTTTGGATACTAGCCCTTTAACTGATAAGACATTTTCAAATATCTTCTTCCATTCTGTAGGTTGTCTTTTGGTTTTGTTGACTATTTCCTTTGTAGTGCAAAAGCTTTTTATTTTGATGAAGTCCTGATAGTTCATTTTTGCCTTTGTTTCCCTTGCCTTTGGAGACGTGTCTAGCAAGAAGTTGCTGTGGCTGAGGTCACAGAGGTTTCTGCATGTGTTCTTCTTTAGGATTTTGATGGATTCCTGTCTTACATTTAGGTCTTATATCCATTTTGAGTCTATTTTTGTGTACAATGTAAGAAAATGGTCCAGTTTCATTCTTCTGTATGTGGCTGTCCAATTTTCCCAACACCATATATTAGAGTGTCCTTTTTCCATTGGATATTATTTCCTTCCTTGTTGAAGATTAGTTGACCAAAGAGTAGAGGATCCATTTCTGGGTTTTCTATTCTGTTTCATTGATCTATCTGTCTGTTTTTGTGCCAGTACCGTACAATCTTGATGATTACAGCTTTGTAATACAGCTTGTAGTCTGAAAATTTGAAGCCACCAGCTTTGGTTTTCTTTTCCAACATTTCTTTGGCTATTCAGAGCTTTTTTCTGGTTCCATACAAATTTTAGAATTATTTGTTCCATTTCTGTGAAAAAAGTTGATAGTATTTTGATAGGGATTGCATTGAATGTTTAGATTGTTCTAGGTACTGTAGACATTTTAATAATATTTGTTCTTCCAATCCATGAGTATGGGACATTTTTCCATTTCTTTGTGTCTTCCTCAATTTCTTTTGTGTTATATAGTTTTCTGAATATAGATCCTTTGCATCTTTGGTTAGGTTTATTCCAAGTATCTTATGGTTTTGAGTGCAATTGTAAATGGGATCAACTCCTTAATTTCTCTTTCTTCTGTCTCATTGTTAGTGTATAGAAATGCAACTGATTTCTATGCATTGATTTTATAGCCTGCCACTTTGCTGAATTCCTCTATGAGTTTTAGCATAGAGTCTTTTGGGTTTTCCATACAGACTATCTTTTGGGGTAGAGTCTTTTGGGTTTTCCATAGAGACTATCATGTCATCTTTGAAGACTGAGAGTTTGACTTCTTCTCTGCCAATTCAGAAGCCTTTTATTTCTTTTTGTCATCTGATTACTGAGGCTAAGACTTCCAGTATTATGCTGAACAATGGTGAGAGTGGATATTCCTGTCACGTTTCTGACCTGAGGGGACAAGCTCTCAGTTTTTCCCCATTGAGAATGATCTTTGCTGAGGGATTTTGGTATATGACTTTTATGATATTGAGATATGTTCCCTCTATCTGTACACTGTGAAAAGTTTTAATCAAGAAAGGATGTTGTATTTGTTAAATACTTTTTCTGCATCAGTTGGGAGGATCATATGATTCTTGTCCTTCTTTTATTAATGTAGTGTATCACATTGATTGATTTGCAGTTGTTGAACCACCTTGAAGCCCAGGAATAAATTCCACTTAGTTGTGGCGAATAATCCTTTTACTGTGCTGCTGGATCCTATTGGCTAGTATGTTGGTGAGAATTTTTGAATATATGTTCATCAGGGTTATTGCTCTGTGATTCTATATTTTTGTGGGGCCTTTGTCTGGTTTTGCTATCAAGGTAATGTTGGCCCCATAGAAAGAATTTGGAAGTTTTCCTTCCATTTCTCTTTTTTGAAACAACTTCAGAAAAATAGGTATTAACTCTACTTTAAATGTTTGGTAGAATTCGCCTGGAAAGCCCTCTGGCCCTGGACTCTTGTTTGCTGGGAAATTTTTAATTACTGCTTCAATTTCCTTGATGGTTATGGGCCTATTCAGTTAAGTTTCTTTATTTTAAAAATGTTTCTTATTTGTTTCTCTTGCTTGAATTGGATCTCCCAAAAGACAACAAAAATGTCTTCATTTTTCTTCCATTTAACTCACAATAAAATTCCTGACATACAATGGTAGTGTGACAATTTTTTGAATACACAAGTGAAAACTAAAGAGAGATCCATTGTCACATATTTTAAAACTATTGGGGAAAAAAGTATATTTAAGTGATGGAGATGGGTAGAAGAGGTATTATAGTTTATTTATTTGAAGGACAGTTTAATAAAAGGTAAGTATGTTTCCTTTCTATCTCTTATCACATTTTCCTTGTGTCGAACCTTAAATTAATTTAATTCACTTTTATTAAGTGCCTACTCTATTGCTGGCAAAAAAAAAATAGGATTTAGAACTTGAAATGGATACCAATTCTGGCTCTTTCATTCACTCTTATATGACTCTCGGTAAATATCTCACATTCTGAGTTGCAATATTCTCAACCATATGATAATACCTATTTTCCAGGTTTGTACCAATGATTAAGTAAGGTAATGTAAGCTGTCTCCCAACAACAGAGCTCAGCTCTGAGCAAGCCCTTGATATATCTTTGTAAGAAGTGTTATTATTTGTATTCAATGTATTTAGTCGGTCTTCAATGAAATGAATGTGTCTGAAGTGTAAAAATTGCTGATATATTTCTATTTGAATAAATAATAACTTTGTTTCCCACATTTTTTACTGCCTTTCTTAAATATTTTCCTGGTTCACCCATGCCTTGGAAATTTTGACAAATGAGTCTTCTTTCCACATATGTACATGCACAAACATAATCTCATTCACAAAATTTTGTTAAATATTTCAATAAACTATGTTATTAAAGTGGTTCCCTTAGTTTATGTCTATAAGAAGTAAAAATAAAATTAAATTGGTAATATTAGAAATTATGCAATGTAAAGGAAAGCCCATCCACTAGGAAAAAAAAAAATTGAAAATCACATATGTTAGAGATGTCACTAATATTATGCTTTCTCTTATTTATGATGTAAAAGAAAAGCAGACAAAAAATAGAAGATGAAATCTTAAGTTCAATGAGAAATTAGAGTTCACCCAGCAATACAAAAGGATTTACTGAATATTCACTAGATATGTAATGGGGGAAATGAGTGGAAAGTTAAGCATTGTTCATTGTTGATTACTTAGCAAATTTGTTTGCAAGCATTATTTTGGGATCATTTTCAGAGTTATGTTTCTTCCACAGATCAAGCCTTATTATATTAATTTTCTAAACTTTTATAAGTCAGAGGGAGAAGCTGAATTGTAGTACAGTTATAGTAGAACCCTCAGGCCTTTTCACAAAGATCTCAGGAGTAGGGATATTGATTTGGAATTGTTTTCAACCAAAGCAAATGGCCAAGCATTGTACCCTAGTATGGGTGGCTCATAAGATATAGGTTGTTCTTGGGTAGAGCCCTGTATCTTGAGTAAGTCATCTCCTTTTTAGCCGATGGAAATATCCAGAAGGATGTAGTATGATATAAACAGTCAATATTCTCACTCACTGAGGCAACAGATAGATGTCTTGGTCTTGAAAGAAGAAAAGGAATTACAAAACAGCATTACACTATTTTACTAATCTCTCATAACATATTATTGTTAGTTATATTTTCTAGTTTGAATATAATTGTCAATGGTCAGAAGAAGGTGGAGAAATAATTTGGGTATATATATATGTGTGTTTGTATATATACATATATGTCTAGCAAAACTGATAGAAATTTATCATCACAAAACTTTAGGAGGAATATATTTATCTTCAAATCCTATATTTATGTAGCCCACCAAAGATGTTATTTTAAAATTTTCTTCTTGGAAGTCTTATTCCAACACAATTTTAAAAGAATTATCAATATGGCCTCACATAGAAAACTGAGACTAATTGACTCCATTTCAACTTTATCAGCATTACCTTTACTAAATTTAATCCAACTAATTTATACATTTGTTATTTTACAAATGCTACTAATTTATTTCATGTGTTTGTACTCTGCCTACCAGCTAAAAATAAAAGTTTATTTGAGTATAGATGCTGAGTCTTCATTTTCAGTTGTGGTTATACATACCCAGCATCAATCATTTATTCAATTACCATGTTGACTCACCAGTTTTGTTTTTATTTTTTATAGTGTTCTGTTTCACCATGATCCAAATCTCTGCCTGCGTGTGTGTGTGTGTGTGTGCAAGCAACAGAAATTTATTGTCTCACATATCTGGAATGGAAAGTTCAAAATTACAAGGTGTCACCAAGGCCACGTTCTCTCTGAAACCTAGAGCAATGAGTCCTTCTTTGCTTTTCCCTAGCTTCTAGCAATTTTCAGGCAATCTTTGTTCACCAAATAGTCAGTTCCAACCATTAATAAATATCATTATTGCCATAAAATGAATAACTTAAACTATTTTTGGCAGTCTATATCAATTACTGTTACCTTGTCTTTAAGTCCCCAAATTATTCAACAATGTTAATGAAGTGATATGATACAATCTTGAAGAGCTCAAATGATCTGCTTTACATTTTGTTACAGATAGTTAAAACCTTACTGTTTTTCTAACATGTTTTATTAGAAGACTGTTTTCTCAGAGAAAATTACATTTTCTCTGCATTAAATAGTACCCCTGTGGCCTAATATTCTGTTTTTTTTTTCAGAACCTAACTTACTCTGAAGTCTTACTGAAACTAAGGAATAAAATCAATGAAAACTAAAGCTGTTTCTTAAAAGGAGAACTATTTTTCTTTTGTTGTCTCATTACTTCATCTTGGTGGTATAATAAGGTAATGGCTATAGAGGAATTTTTTAATGTATAAATATGAAACTATGAAAGCTTGATCAATCATTTATTTATTTATTTATTTATTTATTTTAAAGATTTTATTTATTTATTTGACAGACAGAGATTACAAGTAGGCAGAGAGGCAGGCAGAGAGAGAGGAAGGGACTCAGGCTCCCTGCTAAGCAGAGAACCTGATGCGGGGCTCGATCCCAGGACCCTGGGATCATGACCTGAGCCGAAGGCAGAGGCTTTAACCCACTGAGCCACCCAGGCACCCCTCAACCATTTATTTTTTGATTTTCCATTCTCTCCCTATTACAAATAAAATATATTGGTAGATTTTGTATATATATAATATATATCATGTAATGTAATATATGCTATATATCATATATATATTTATATGGAATAAAGTGCATATAAAATATTTCATTTCCCTGTTCAATGAATTAGTCAAACTTTTAACATGTAAGGTAAATGTTACTCTAATGAATTAAAAGGCTTAATAAATATTTAAGTTTCTACTGTACAGGTTGTACTAGTGGGCATCATTAATGAAGTAACAAAGTATAAGGTGAGTTCCTGCTTTGGAAGACATTATTAATCTGTTGGGAGGACAAGCTATGCACGTGGGAAGATATAAATAATTCTAAGAAACAATATGTGATAAATAACAACTAAATGATACAAACTATGAATTCTATGTTAGTTTGCTAGGGCTGCCATAACAAAATACCAAAAACTTGGTGGCTTCAGTAACAAAAATTGATTTCCTCACAATTCTGGGGTTTAGAAGTCCAAGATCAAGGCACAAGCAGATTCAGTGTCTGGGGAAAGCCTGTTTCCTAGTTAGAGATGAATACTGAATATAAGCAAATTCTCTTCTCATTTGCAGAAGGGTGACAAACTCAATCATGGCTACTCCACAGACAGAAGACAAAGCAATGTTGTCAATGTACCTTCTTTGGATGTAACAAAGGGACAATATAAAGAGTATTTTGAGAATAGTGTGCAAAATCATATTGGAGAAAAGTTGGACCAGTAGCATCATATGCCTTTAGGCCCAAGAGGATAATCTGGGAGGTAGGAGGTCATTATAAAGCAGATAGTATGACTGAAACTAGTTGTCTATAATCTTACCATTGGAGGAAGGTGACAGAAAATGCAACATTGAAAGCAGACATTCAGTCTCCCATGTGAAAAAACTTCCTCACGAAAACTTTTAGGATGACAAGACTTAGTGTACAGAAGTCAAAGTGAAGAGAATGCAATGATGAAGATAGCCAAATGTGCAGAAACAGGAGTACACAGTGATTTAATCCAGAGATGGGTAAAGCACATTTAAATTGTTTAATCCTGTGAGTATAGGTTGAGCACTTTGAAGGTATCAGATGCAGTACAGGGTATGGAAAGCATTGGATTAAATTAGACATGGTCCTTGGAATCAAAGGGAGGATCAGAATTAGAGGATATCAATGTTGATGCCATCTATGGCTCCATAAGGATTGCCATGATGCGAAAAAGGGAAACAGAATTTTTCCAATAGAGAAAGTTCTCTAGTGGTTTCTTAATTCCTCTCTAAGTACTGTGGATTGCAGATTATTTAATCTGAAGAAAAAATTTACTGAGATGGAATCTCACATCCAACCATAGGCTAAATTGTTTGAGACCAACACTCATGCTGAGAATAATTCAACAAATGGAACAAAAGCTTTTTAAAAATGTCTTTTGAAGTCTCAGGAAATTAGTGAGACTCTGTTGTGCTAGGAAAAGAAGAAAAGATGAGAGAAGTTAACTCAAACCTTGAGGCCACTTTTTTCCCTTTAGCAATAGCTGATTTCAAAAGTAACAATGGTGGCAAAAAAAAAAAAAAAAGAAAAAAAGAAAGAAAAAAGAAGATAATAAACCAAGCAGAGCTTTTAGAGATCTCATCGGGCTTATAGGGCTGAGGAGAAAAATCAGAAATCTAAGGAAAAGGGCCTCTGGTAAAAATTGTGAACTTCTGATGGAAACACCCAAGGAATGAGGGTGAACCAGAAATAGACTAGCTGTCAAAAGGAATAAAGCCAGCATGTAACCATCTCAGGCCATCTTTGGAATGAAGCTAATTTGCCTCCAGAAATGTTTCAGGTCACATGCAAAAATCAGTCTTTTCTAAAGGAAAATAGTATCACTGGTCAGACTTACCAAGAAGTTATACATTTTATTAACCCATCCTTCCTTTTATGTATTTGATTCTGTTCATTGATAACTGCCTTGCTATCTTTCTTTATTCCTTCCTTCACTCTTATGTATTTTACTGTGGAATTAGTCTTGCCAAAACCTTCTTAGGAGCTGTTTTACTATTGTTCTGCTTTTGGTCATGATAAAATGACATTCTCTGTTTCATTGATTATTTTGTAACTTGTAGACAAAACTGCCTTAATACTAATTTTTAATATTAGTTTAATACTAATTGTTTTAATACTAAAATCACAATTTTCTATTGTTAAAAATAAAAAAATTTGCTTGAGATATTGGTCAAGACTACTACATTTGCAAGTCCCCCAAACAAAAATCTAACTAGTTTAAGGAGAAAAGGAAATGAATTGGTCCCAAAAAATTAATGTAACTCATTAGATTGAGGAAGAGCCATAACAACTTGGCCTTGGCAGCTAAGTGAAGATTCAAGTTATCTGGTATTTCCTTATATCCAACTTCAGTTTCTCCTTAGCCTTTCTCAAGCTTTATTCCTCTAATTTTATTTTTTTTTAATTTTTTTAATTTTCTTTTTTTTTGAAATATTTTATTTATTTATTTGACAGACAGAGATCACAAGTAGGCAAAGAGGCAAGCAGAGAGAGAGGAAGGGAAGCAGGCTCCCCGCTGAGCAGAGAGCCCGATGTGGGCCTTGATCCCAAGACACAGGGATCATGACCTGAGCTGAAGACAGAGGCTTTAACCCACTGAGCCACCCAGGCACCCCATTCCTCTAATTTTAGTAGGTCTTCCAATATGACAAGTGATACAACAGATTCAGACTCGTATCCTTCTCGTATGGACCCCCAGAAGCAAAGCCTCAAAATCTAGACTGGTAATGAAAGGGAAGAACATTTCCAAAGCTCTGGCAGGAAACACACCTCTCTCCTCCCCATCTGCCACCCTAGGCCTGAGAGGTTGGGGACTAAGGGTAGAGAGGAGGACATGGAAAAGTTTGTTTGGCAGTTAAAGTTAATAAACACAGCAGTACACAGCACCTAATATACATGTTGTCATATTTGTCTTCAACTCCTTGATTGCTTGGTTTTAGGTGTGTCTCTTAAGGATTCCATACACTTGGTTTTATTTGTATAATTCAAGATAAACTCTGTTTATTTCTTTTTTAATTTTAAGAGGTTACTTTATCTTTCTTTAATTGTGTTTTATTTTTTTCCAGTTTTTATTTAAATTCTAGTTAATTAACATAGAGTGTAATATTAGTTTCAGGAGTAGAATTCAGTGATACATCCCTTACGTGTAATACCCAGTGCTCACCCGAACAAGTGTCAAGAGGAACTTCATCTCATTCAACCTTTTACTTTTAGAGGGTAAGCTCATCTTAATCTTACCTTTATTTTTATGTAATTTTATATGCAATATTTTTGAGCATCAGCTTTTTTGCTGCTTTTCTTTTGCCTTTTCCATATTTTCTTTTTTACCTTTTCTTTTGTTTTTTCCTTTCTCTCTGGAGAAACATACAGTAGGCTCCTTTTTAAGCTTTTATGATGGATATGTTTATATCATTAAGTAAATTGTTTCTCAATCCAATAATTTGAGAAATAAACCAGTCTTTTTTGCTGCTTAGTATAAAAGACGAAGCAATTATTATCAAGCTATTTCCAATTTCCCTTTCTTCCCCACTTTTATTTTTTGATTCTCTTACTCCACTAAAACATAAGCATTGTAACAACAGAGACTATTCAGAACGGCATCCCCACTTCCCAAAATATTTCCTGGAAGTGAATAAAATGTCTAATACCTATGTTACAAAAAAAGACATGTTAGGAAAGATATGCATCATACTGATAACAATCATTTCCTCTGGGAACAAGGGAGATAACCTGGCAAGTAGGACAGTGAACAAATAGGATTTTGGTTTGTAGATAAGTTTAATTTTTATAGTGTGGCTAGTTAAAATTAATTTAGAAAGGTAACAATTATGTCGTATCCTTTTATAAAAACTTAAATGGCATAGAATTTACAAGACTATTTTGTACGCTCACTGTGGGAATACAGAAATATGAGACCTCTTTGATATTTCTGTATTTGTAAATTATCTGTTATTTTTTGTCTGGATGTTTACAGTATTTTTTGTTTGTTTGTTTTAATGTTCAGTAATGTGATCAAGATGTTGTGTTGTTTGTGGCTGACTGTTTCTTTCATTTTCTTATTTCTGATACACTATGTACCTTATTAATCTGCTGGAATACCATCTCTCTCTCACTGCTAGAAAATATTCTTCATTATATATTTTTTATCGATTTCTCTTTTCTATTTAATTTTTACTCTTTTAAATATATGCATTATATGCACTCAAAGTTTATATCATTGTCTGTCTTCATCGTACTGATTTATTGTTGTTATTTTGTTATTTTGAGAGAGATAATATGCTATTGTTCTCCGTCTGTTCACCTTAAGAAAGGAAGATCAATGCAGGTCTAATGACTCTAAACTGTGTGAAATATTGATAATGAAGAAATAGATGTTATGACACTGAGAAAGTTTAAAATACATGAACAATTAATCACTATGCCAGTTCTGAAACTAGACCTCAAGGGGTCCAGTGCTCTTCTGTTCTCTTTCTTGGAATCTTCTCCCAGCCAGGAAAACAAACCCAAGCTATCATCCCAGCTGATGAGATGAATCACAGATGATCACTGAAACTGATGTTCTCTCTGTCTGCAGATGTGTGAGGAAGGCCAAACCATGTTCTGTGATTTAGCCCAAATCAACAGACCACACAGTCAACATGTAGGCTCATGAAGAGTAACAAGTTCTTTCCTTTTCTTTTTTTTTTTTTAATGTATTTTCTCTTTTATGCTGTTTTTCTCCTTTATTTTACATTTTTCTTTGTGTTGCTTCTCATTTATTTGTATTGTTACTTATTTAATTTATCTTTAAATATTATTTAGTTTACTTATTTTGTTTCTTTTAATTTTTTTTAAGCCATGAATTTTTGGGTAGCATATTACACAACACTAACTGACATAATCAGGAAGAGTATCAGAACCATGACTGTATATAGTAGATCAATACTTTTATAAGTTACAAATCAAAGAAACTAGTTAGAGGCAGGTTTTAACTTAGGGATAGTAGAAGATAATTAAAGAGTAATTATCAATGTATGATGTCAGGAATAAATTTCCAATGAATCTATAGCACAAGCAATGTCACATACCACCAATCCTCACCTGCTTTTTATAATGGTGATTCAGGAGGCCTTACTAGTCTCAGTAATACACCATCTGATTTAAACAACATATGTGAGTATGCTGGTGAATAGTTCACCAATATTTGGATTTAGTATACAAATTCTGAGGTGGTAAGCATGGAATTAAGTCCATGGGGAAAAGAACAGGAGATGCTATTCCCTTTGAAAGACTAAGGGTTTTCATGTTTTTTAGCATGGTGGAACAATCTGATAACATTGGAACTCTACTCTTTATACTTTCTTGTTATGAGGTTTACTGAAAGATGCTTACTGTAAGAGAGTATGGCAAATTGAAGGGGAGAGATGTGAGGATGAGTTCTAATTCTGCAATCAGCAATCTATCTGTGGGACCTAATATGTCACATTTTGTAATTTAAGCCTCAAGTTTTCCCATCACATTAAAATTTTCAAATCTTATCCTTTATCATTTAGGATACTTTGTGTGTAAGTAATACAAACCCCAACCCAGCTTTAAAATAGGAAATTTTATTGTTTCATATAATGTGAAACCCAGAAGGATAGAAGCTTTCAGCTTCTGACTGGAAATGTCCTATGATTCTCTTAACTTTGCTTCCTTCTGTGTATTGCCTTCATCCTCATGTGGATGATAAAATAACTGCAGTTATTTCAAGACCACCATGGTGTATAACACTTTCCAGAAGAAGGGAAAAGAGAAAGAATGTTTCCATCTCATTATTCCAATCAAGCATCCCTTACTTACTAGGTTACTCTGGACATATGCCACTACTGAACCTGTGAATTCAGCTCACGTAACACAATAGTTGATTAGCTGACTCCAAGGCTCACCCCGGGTCAAATGGATTCTGCCTGAGAAGAGTAGAAACCCAGTTAAAATCAAGGATCTGTTAGGATGGAGGAAAGGCACGTGGGAACTTGGTTAGTGAGCCAGAATTCTCACTATATGGTTTATATAAATAATATTCCATTCTTCCTTTAACACATCTGTGTTTGACTATATTCTGAACCATTATGAAGATATCTTTCATATTTTGAAGAGTGAGTCAGTTTTTAAAGGATTTCTTAAACAATAAAGAACATAATACTTTGTCACTATTGTTACTGGGTTTATGAGGGATAAGGAAAGTGGTTGCCCTTTCAACCTTTGACAAACTCTTGCATTGGATTTTTCCATTCCTTCTTTTCTATAAAATGACTTTGAAGAATAAGTATGAACGAGACATATAAAGAAGAAGGAATATGAAGTAGGAAACAAGATAAGTGATGGAGAAAACTCCCTGTAATGGGTAGCATATGTGTAAAGTAGGAACCAATTTTAAAAGTAACAATGATTATTGTAATTCTCCTATGATCCTACCATTAGTCACACTGACATAATTTAATATTTGAAGTAGGCATGATTTTATCCATTTTTTTAAAAGATTTTATTTATTTATTTAACAGACAGAGATCATAAGTAGGCAGAGAGGCAGACAGAGAGAGAGGAAAGGAAGCAGGCTCTCTGCTGGGCAGAGAGCCCGATGTGGGGCTCTATCCCAGGACCCTGGGATCATGACCTGAGCCGAAAGCAGAGGCTTTAACCCGCTGAGCCACCCAGGTGCCCCGATTTTATCCATTTTATTCATGATAAATTTGGGACACAGAGAAGTTAAAATTTTTTCCTACTGACCCATAATTCTGGGAAATGTCACTGATATACGATAAAATATTCTTACTCTTTCCACACTTTGCATCAACATATTTAAACACAAATACAAAGTCCCTGTAAATGTTTACAATTTTTTTACCCAAATGAATACAATTTTAAGAATTTTCTTTCTTTCAGCAATTGTAAGTTCTCTATACTATTAGAAAAGCTTGTAGGATTTTCAAAGCATGCTATTGAAAGTGAAATGTCGAGCAAAGTACGTAATATTGATTTCATAGATAAAAATATTTGATGGTTGCGTGGTGCCTGGGTGTCTCAGTGGGTTGAACCTCTGCCTTCAGCTCAGGTCATGATCTCTGGGTCTTGGGATTGAGCCCGTGTTGGGCGCTCTGCTCAGCGGGGAGCCTGCTTCCCCCCGCTCCACCCCAACCACCTGCCCCTCTCTCTACTTGTTCTCTGTCTCTCTGTCAAATAAATACATAAAATCTTAAAAAAAATCTGATTGTTGCAACACAACATAATATAGAAGTGTGTTCATAGGCCATTTCAATTGTTAATTTCAAAATTAACTTTCCTAAATATTTAGCACTTAGAAAAATTTATCTCAGGCTATGAAAGTTATGCTGGAGGCTGGGGGAAATTTCAATATTTTGAAAACATGAAAATGATTTCATTGAATACTTCAGATGTGTGTGTTTGTGTGTGTGTGATGATAATTATATTACCATAATATCGACCATAATATCAACATGATACCAATGCCTTTCCATTAGCCTTAGTGAGGTATCTAAGGAAGAAAATCTAATTTGATCTTTCATCTTTCAAGATTAATGGTTAAAATTCCCCTGGAAGTTATTTCTAATATGTAATTATGATAAGATCTTCTGATAATAAATAGAGCACATGATAAAGAAAGGTAATAGGTAACAAGAAGATGGAGGGTAATATAGTAACATTAAGACAATCTTGAGTGTCTCCGAAAAAAGGAATAAAGCAGGTAGCAATTTATCAAAGCAATAGACTTGATAAAATGCAATGTACTTGGTTTTCACCTCCACCTTTAGGTAGTGTTAGGATTTCAGGTATAGCCTGTGTAAAATGAAAAATAGATTCAGGAAATCTAGGTTACCATTCCCTCACCAGCAACATAATTTTGAAAAATTTTCCTTATGTTTTCTCATCAACGTCATTTTTATCATTGACAAACCACAATATATTATATTACTAGAGATGGTTAAGCAGATGTCCCTGAACTGTACTTTGGTTCACCAATAAAAAAATAGGGACTATATCTATGGAAGGCAAATAGCACATTGCCATGAGGCACAAAAACAGGATCTTATTATATGCTTGTTCACTGGTTGAAATATTTTTAACTCAGTCATTTATTTCCCTCAAATCTGAACACTAAATCCCCAATCACACCACAAATACAATTATTTTTAAATGTATTTAAACCACTGACAAATAATGGAACACATGTTATTACTGATCAAATAATTATTCATTCTGTCAGGCTGTAACAGTCATCTACAATTCATTCATAAACACCCTCAGAATACAGATTTCTTACTTTATCACCAATTTATGCAAGTGCATGGCACTGAATCATGGATATGGCAGCACTTAATAATGATATAGTAAGTTCCTATCTGATTTGAATTCCTTAGACTCTGAGAAATCAGAAGATATTTATATGTATTTTACTCTGTTAATTCCACTTTTTTACTGAATGGCACAAATTATATATTTAAGTTCCTTAAATTCAACAAGTCTACTACCTCAAATTCAGTGTGTCCTAAGCCAAAATCATTGTTTTCATTCTCAGAGTTGTAATCCTCTGAGAAGAAATCTCACATTCTGCTACAAATCTCTGAATATTCCTATTTTCCTAGGATTTTAAATCTTAGTATAGCATATATAGCATTATCTAGTTTTTTCATAACATCCTTCATATCCATCCTTTCCTTTCAATTCTTTCTTCTTTGCAACGAAGCCTTCCCATTTGGACAAAAACTATTTCTTTCCCTTTTTAGCTCTTGAAATCTATTTTTGTAGCCCAACCTCTTTTTAATATTCTACTTTGCACTCATAAAATGTAGCTCATTCATTCATTAGCTCATTTATCAACAAATATATTTGATTGCTACAAACAAAAAATAAAATGTGATAGCTTACAGGAGATTTCTTGTTAAGAAATAACATTAGAGCTGAGATTTGAGGAATGAGTAGGAAATAAGTACAAAAGTAACAGAATGGAAAAGAACCAGAGACTGGAAGACGCTTGGAAATAACAACCGAAAGGTGAGTGTGGTTGAAGCGCACACAGTAAAAGAGAGTGACATGCAGTGAAATTGCCAGGGAAGGAAGGAATTTCTGCTTCAGGTTTCCCCATTGCCTTCCAGATAAAGGCCAAGTTTCTTAAAGCAGCATGAAATGATCGTGTATGTTTTTTTTCCCTTCTGGCCCATTTTCTTTGAACTAAGATAACACGTCATAGTGATAAAACAAATGAGTGGTCTAACATACCTAAGCTTGAATTATAATTTCAATACTTGCTATAAATTTGGGGCAGGTTAATTTATCTCTTTGATAACTAGCAAGTTACTTTACAATGTGATCCTTAACTGTAAAATGTCATTAATACCTTGCAAGGGATCTGGATATGAGTATGAAATAATTTAGCATATGTAAGTTGTTTTATTGTTACTAGAATTAACTAATACATAAAATTAACAAATTTCTGAAATAATAAAGCTCAGTAGAGGTAATACTCAGTAGAGGTAATATTGCTCTATTCATATTCAGTGTCAAAACTCCAGAAAGCAGGGTGCCTGGGTGGCTCAGTCTGGTAAGTGCCCGCCTTTGGCTTAAGGTCATGATCCCAGCATCCTGGGATCAAGCCCTCCACCGGGCTCCCTATTCAGCGGGGAGCTTGCTTCTTCCTCTCCCTCCCCATCTCCCCCTGCTTGTCCTCTCTCTCTCTCTGTCAAATAAATAAATAAAATCTTAAAAAAAAAAAAAGAACCCTGGAAAGCAATTCAAAATTACTTCATAGTGTTACAGTTGTACTGAACTGCAAAGAACTTACACTGACATTAGATTACACTCCTGATCTTGGAAATTTACTGAAGAAATTAAAACCACCCTTAAGGGGCCTTAATCACATATTTCAGCAGCATTTGAAAAGGAATTAACGGACTTAATGAATTCTTTAGTTTACCCTCACACATTTTCTAAAGGAAGCAATTTTATAATACTTGGCATCAATATTCATATAAAAATGGCATTAGAAGGCAATGGTTTTGTTAAAATTTCACACCATAGTTTTTCATAACAGTGTCATAAACTTACCATTTAGAATTTTCTGAACAATTTGAATAACTAGCTAGAAACCAAGAATTTAGAACAATTTTATTTCTGTCATCTTGAGAATTTTACTGAATATCAACTGACTAAAATTAACAACTATAGCTACATATACAGTTCTCTTTGTATTTAGGGAAGTGTCCAACATGAAACCTTAATAAACTATTTATTCAAAATATTATTCAATAGCATTGGTAAATTTTGACTAGTATAATTAATGTTGTGATTTGAAGGCTATAATGGAGGAAAGCTGTATAATTAAGAAAGGCCTGACATGTGTCTAGATTGTGTTTCACTGGGTTGCATTACCTTGATGAAATCATTAGGTCCAAATTTTGTTCTCACCAAACGAGGCCTAGAAAAATAGATTAACATAAATAAACCCCAGAAACAACTGCCTCAAACTAAACAAGGGACTAAATAAAAAACAAAATCTGAATTTTGTCATTTGCATGTTCATTGTTTCTCCCCTGTGTCTAGGTTACTTACAACTGCTTTTCCAAGTGTGCATTCCAGGAATATCACATTTGTATAGGCAAAGGTAGTGGATAGCTATTATCAGAGCAATGAAAATGATTAAAAAATATAAAGCAGTGGAAGTTAATGAGAGTAATGACAGGTGTAGTTGCCATGTTCCTTGCCCTATATTAAAGATATATATGTGCTGGAAGTTGAACAGGAGTTCATCTGGACAACACTAATAAACCCTGTATCTGTATGCATCATAAGAACAGGGTTGTCGTAATCATCTTTTGTCCCTCACACTTAACCCACTTCTGACGATTTTACTGAAAGTAAGTACACAATTTTTTTATTCAAGTCCTCTTTTTCCTATTTTTTTCCCATTTCCACAATGAAAGATTTCTCTTTATGTAAGACATATTTGTTTTGTTTTGTTAACTTTCATAATGTTAGCAATTTGGCTATTTCTACTTAAGGCAACACTAACTACTATAATGAGTAAACCTCCATATCTCAGTAGGAAAGCAAAATAAAAGGTCCTTTCTCACTCATAAAAGTCCACGTGGATCAGCTCTCATCCAAGTAGTGATTTGAGGATCCTAGATTATTAAATCTCCTGGGTCTGTCATCTTCAAAACATTAACTCCCAAGTTTTCCCTGGGGTTCCAAAGAACCTGAAAAAAGAAGAATAAGAATGATTCCAAATGAGAGTTTATTGAAAAGGCTTTGGAAGTAGCATTTCTGCTTCAGTTCCATTGCCCAGGATCCAGCTGCGATGAAGTTAGATAAATACAGTCTGTGTGGAGATGGAGATACAACCCATTTCCACATAATATACAATTAACTTCTCTCATTCTTATTTCTGCTTGTGTTGTATTACTTTCCTTATAAAGACTGTGATGATTATTTGGCCTCATCTGTACACTACAAGTTCTAAGGAAGGATTTACTCTTGTCATCTTTTTATGTCCACCTGTCTTCAGTCTGTTGTGTTTCCACAGATTCTATGTAGATTGCTCCATACTACTTAGGCATCCAAAAACACAACTATCTCCTTGGTTAAGCTCTATAGATTTTCTAAACTAAGATCATAACCACTACCCATCCCCATCACTTTCTCTGCCCTTATCCATTTTAACGTGTAATCACAGAATTCTTCATTAAATGAATTTTATCATTTGTTTGCACACTAATTTTCTTCTACCGCTTGTCTCTTTCATTATAATGCACGCACTAGGAGCATATAATTTGTTGGTCTTCTGATTTGTGAATATCCCTGGATCTTAGAGTAGTACACTTTTTGGTACTCCCTATTTTAATTAATCAATTAACCAGGATTTTCCTTCTTGTAGGTAAAGCTTAATGGGATAACCAGGATATATGTTGTTTTTTTAAAGAAGTTTCATAGATATGATTCACGTTTTTGAAAATATTAAAGGTAAAGACATAAAAACTAGAATGATAAAATATTTTCTATACAGTGCTTTTCACAAGATAAAGTATACTGCATTTTTGATTTTTCAAAAATTATTGATTTGTGATACATAACAATATACTACAGAATCACATTGCTGAAAGTCTGTGATATCACTAGCCCTCTCCATTTATGTGCATCCATATTTTGAACACATTGACAAATAGAGATTAAAAATTATCTCTCAAGAAAATCCCTTAAACAACTTTTGGAAACCCGTGATAGTAATGATCTACACGTTCCAATAAGACATATTTTTAAAACCCTATCATATTTACGTTCATATTATTCTCCTCATCATAGAAATAGAAAATAGAAAACATATCTGAAAAAATAGTTTTTCTCATCGTCTTCGCCTTATTGTATTACATGTTTTAAACTTATAAAATTGTTCTTCTGGTGTTACATTATTGGACTGGATAATTCCTTCCAGTATTTACTGTCTCTTTTTTAGCAGTATCTTTGGTATCCAGGAAAACAAATTATTTACAAGTAGTGTGGAAAGAAGAGGCATGGGTTTAATTTCTGGGCTACAACTTACTACCTGAGTGAACTTGTACAAATGATACCCTTTATATCTCTTGGACACTGTTTTTCCTCCTCAGTACTCAGCTTAGTGATTTGTTGGGTGGACTGGATAAAATACTATAAGAAAAGTATGCTATCACTCACCAGGTCCTCATTAAAAAGCTACAACCTCCTGATTTTTCCCTTACATCATTGACAATAGTCATGCAGATCCCAATCATACAATAGACACCTCTTTTCATTTACCTTAATTTAGTTCTGAACTCCCTCTTAATATTATTTTGCTTTGTGTATTTTTGAAATGCGCTATGGTATTTTTTTTTTTAATATTTTTATCCGCAGGGGTACAGGTCTGTGAATCGCCAGGTTTACACCACTATGGTATTTTTTTTAAAGATTTTATTTATTTATTTGACAGACAGAGATCACAAGTAGGCAGAGAGGCAGGCAGAGAGAGAGAGAGACAGGAGGAGGAAGCAGGCTCACTGCTAAGCAGAGACCCTGATGCGGGGCTTGTTCCCAAGACCGTGCCATCATGACCTGGGCCGAAGGCAGAGGTTTTAACCCACTGAGCCACCCAGGTGCCCCTCCATTATGGTATTTTTAATGTGATGCAAATATGCAAAATGGAATAGTAGTTATAAGAAGAGATTTTCTTTTGTGTTCCCAAACTGCAAAGTCCTTAACACATCAATATTTTAAAAAAATACTTTTGTATTTTCAATTTAGATGTCCATTTTAATAATGCAAGTAAGGCTTGTCACAAGACCTACTTTTTAAATCTACTAATCTTCAGAGAAAAAAAAATGAGATAAGGCTTTAATTTGCTTCCTACAGAAGATTAAATTGGTTCACTTTATTTCTTATTTCATTATTGACATCTTTTCTCAAAAAGAAACATTACTTTTAATACAAATCCTAAGATGTGAGAAATACTTGGTTGGGTTTATACTGATCTTCCTAAAGAATTCATAATTATAGCTCTTTCCTTAAGATTTTAATTATTTTTATAGAACGGGTGTAATATTACTCTTTGCCAAGTTTTGAATTCCAGAAAAGATTCTGGTAAATGTCTCTTTTTGAGATTAACATTGACATTTTCCCTTCACAGGCATGTGCACCTCACCTAATAGCTTCATGCATGCAGCAATAAATTGTAAGACAGTGAAGATGACATCAAGTCTTGAGTGTGTTGCACTTATACATACACAGAAAGAGGCAGAGAAGGAAATGTGGTAGATGTTCTGTTTTGAATTGTGGTAAAAATAAAAGAAATGTTGTCCTGTGATTTCTGAGTCAGGGTCTGCTTAAGAGTGAATATCAGATAAAATCATGCTTGAAAATTTGAATGAAATGTTAATAGTCCCAGAAGAAGATAGCTATGAATCACTAAGGAAAAGATACACTGAGGAAATTTAACCAATGCTCTAGTACCTGAGTATCTAAAGCTAAAGGGACCATAAATGCATAAATTGATTTATCTTTGCTTATTTTTATTAACTTATTTGACTCACATGCATTAATTGACTCTTAACATTGATGAGAATGAATCAACCAGCATACTATTATGAAAAGATAGATAATCTAATTTGAGTAATCTCATTAATTTCTAAAAGTACTTTAACAACCAATTACTCATTTTCATAATTACTTCAGCATGGAGCACAAAACATCTGGGGAAAGAACGATGTCTAAGACCTCTGAAAAGGTGGCATTAATATAGAGACAAGGACATAGTCACAAGTAATTATGATATAAACTATAAAATAATGCCATAAAAGGTAAAAAAAAAAATAATGCTTTACAGGTTTAGAAGACTAAGCAATTTTGTGCTGTGATTAGATAGGAATGAATCTGTGGAGTCAAATGGCAGATCCTGGGAGACATACAAGACTTGATTGTCGGGATGCTTGGGTGGCTCAATCGGTTAAGTGTTTGCTTCTGTCTCAGGTCATGATCCCAGGACCTTAGCAATGAGCTTGCTTCTGGCTCCCTATTCAGCGGGGAGCCTGCTTCTCCCTCTTCTCCTCTCCTGGCTTGTGCTCCCTCTCTCTCTGTCAAATAAATATATAAAATCTTAAAAGAAAAAAAAGATTTGCTTGTCAAAGATGTAGAGGAAAAGAACAGTAAGTTTAGGAAATCTACTTTAAATACAACATGTTCCTGAAACTCTATCTGAAAGCCAAATGTATAAAAGTTGAAAAATCAACTTCTATATTTAAAAAAATGAACTTGTTAGTAGAACCCTAATATACATATAATGTATATAGCATATATATGTTTATAGTACTTACCATACTATTTAAAGAAAATAATTCCCTCTTTGAAATTTTTACAATGGCTTGGCCAAGCTTAAGCAACAAGGGCAGGAGTTAAGAGTGCATCCTCACTGGTTGGTCTCATAGGAAGCTTCTGTTAATCACTCCAGGAAAAGGACAATTTCTCCCAATAGGATACCCATATTGCTTGGACATCCTGAGGATCCTTCTCCTTCAGTGAGGCTTCTCTTTCCCTCTTCCCTCACTGCCTCTAGAAATGTAATATGCTTCCCTGCACGTAGCCAGCGTTCAGCCTGGTACTCCTAGAATATGGGAGAAGGACAGAAGATCATGAAATATGTACAGGGTAAAGAAGAGAAAAAAGAGAAAGGGAAAGGAGAGTATGGGAATTTAGATCACTTCTGAATCTGATTCAGTCTTGTCATTACTTTAAGACAAAATTCTCTTCCCTTCAATACTCAATAATTGCAAGTACATTTATGAGTATGTATATGTATGTGCTTGTTGTAGTGTTGCTTCTTTATATGTGTTAGGACAAAGGTGACAAGCTGGCTAGATTCTGGGAGAATTTGGCTTGTAGATAAGTCTGGATTGGCAAGAAAAAATATATGGATAGATAGAAAAAGATAGATAGCTAGACAGATATGAATGGACAGATGGATAGATACGGAGATGAGAGATACTGAGACACAAAAATATTAACTGAGGTGAAGCACATACTCTCCAATATGCCTTTGTTGCCAACATTCCCTGTTACATTACACTGCTCTACTGAACCCCATTATGTTATTCTCCTTACCCTTGCAAATACTTATGTGTGACACCATTGATCTAAACAGTGTGATATTCCTAAGTTTTGAATCAATTTAACTAGCTTGCCAATCTGAATTTCTGAACCACTATGTGCTACTCCTTAAGGCATAATTATAATAGTTTGGTTTTAATTTCCTTTAGTAAAGGAAATCTTGTAGAGAATCCTAATATATAAGCTACATAAATATGTTCCTGTCTATTCAAGATGTTGGAGTAAGGGTGTGAGCAAGAGGAAACTCTTCATTTTATTGTGCTCTTGGAAATATTTTGAAGATTCAGTTTAAAAGGTTCTGTACAATTTTAAAAAGGAATGCACTCTGGCCAACTAGAAGTGACCAACATGTCATCTCTTTTAAACAACTCAAGATCATTGTTGGTCAGCTGACTTACAAAAAGACTGGTTTTAACTTGAGAAATATCTAAACACCTTTTCACTTTTAACGTGAAAAATGTAGGAATTGTACAGAATACAGGGAAGTGGAGAACTACTAACCAACCAATTTAAAGTATTACTTTTGAAAAGGGCATTGTAGGACATCAAGCTGGAAGAATGAGTGGGAGCAGGTTCAGAGGGGCGTTGAATACCAAGTAAGACGTCTTACAGAAACTAGCAGAACAGTGCAGAAACTAGCACTGATTCAATGCTTTCTATATGACAGCCACTTCCTTTCCTCTTCTCTAAGCCTCAAGAAAAATATGCAAATCTGTTGTTATTATCCTATTTTGCAATTAAGAGATTAGATGTAAAAACCCACAGAAATTAAGCAACTCACCTAGAGATGCACAATCATCAATTGGATGAAGCAAGATTTGTCCTCAAATGTATTTGCCTTCAAATCCTAGTATTCTTCCTTCTTTGGTGAAACTATGACTCAATTCTTGACAGTTCACCAGCCCCTTGTGGCTCAGTGCTTATGCATATGCATGACCTCAGATTTAATTGATCCATACATTTCCTCCTCCTTGTTTCTTTGCCTGATACCAATAAGGGATCCAGAATCTTCAACTTCAACTAGATAGTATATTTCATTTATACTGAGTAATCTTAAACCATGAACTTCAGATTCATGCCCATCATCTCTGTATGCTGGATTCCCTCTACATTTAAAGTTATTTTATTGCTTCCATTTTTTTCTACTATTCATTAGTGTACTGCATATTTTGAGTTAATAGAATCAGTATTGATTGTACTTGTGGGGTTTAGGGCTGCTCCTAAAAAAATATAAATCAATATCTTCTGCTCCATTTTCTAGTCCAGTGTGATTTGGCTATATGCACTTTAGTATAAACAGCCACAGGCTGGTTATAAATCATTCTACCTATCTTCCTACTGACAGTCCGCAACCAGGTTGGTAGATTTCCCCAAGGGAAAAGAAAGCAGGGCAACTCTAGGTCAAGATATGCATTCCAACTGCAAGTACTTAGAGCTGGAATGTGCCTGCCTTTTAAGGAACAGAAGGCAATGTCCACAGAGAGCTGTTTTAAAAGATGCAATTCAATTTTAAATGTATCCATGCATTTCTGTTTAGGGGCTTTAAATTAAATTATCATTTAAAGTTAACATAGATATCTTATTAATGGCATTGAGATCATCAGCATTTGAGTGTTTACAGATCAGGCCAAGAATGTTTAAGCAAAGAAACAGTGTATATAATTTGCAATACTGTGCAAATATGATTATACATGCCTATCACATCTCACTTGCTAAGACTATATATTTTATCAATCTTCCATAAAAGCAAAACATGATAATGATTAAAAATGTATTATTTAAATTACAAGAGTTAATAAACGTCAAACTGACCAAACATACCATCCTTCGGATGTGATGCACCTTACAATTGCATCGTGCTCTAATTTTTTTTAAGTACTTTCACATCACTGTGACAAATACTCTGGTTGTTTGAAGGTGAAGTGCACTTTTGTCATCCATACCTGGTCCTACCTATGACATACATCTTCAAGGATTAAGGATACAATCTCTCTTTGATTAATATTTTCTTCTGGAGAATCTCATGAGGCAAGAAAAGATCAAATTCGCAACCTTGATCTCAATATAACGATATTCTGCATAACCTATTCTCACTATATAATCTATTGATATAGAAATATACTGTATATCTGCATCACTAATTACATAATCAATTGATGCTAAGGTATTCCAGAACATGAACTTCCAAGAGGAAATGGATAAAAATGCCATATATATAGAGGTGAAGCTTAAGGTAAACTGATTTTGACTACCTGGGTTTAGGTATTCAGGTACCTTTGCTCTGACACTAAGTAAGCTTGAACAAATATTTTATTCTCTAAATATTAGTTTCCGTATTTTTAAAGATAAAAGTTATACCATCTAAGTGTGTGGCTGTTCAGGTTAAACATGGAAATGGAAAGCACTTAGTATTGGCATGTAGTTAGTGCTCAATAAATCCTCTACCATTAATGAATTTTCATGTTTCATTTGTAGAGAATAAAATAAAAATAAATCTTGTCATTTTTTAAGTTTAGTTTTGATAGGACATATTTTGGGCTTTTATTTCATGATTGCTTTTGATGGTCAAAGGCTATCATGTGAATGCTTAGTATCAAAGTTCCCCTGGCTGTTGTCTTTCTCAAAGGCAGATGGTAAATCTGTCAGCAGTGGCATACAGAACAACAGCAACCCAGATGCTTTTAAGTGCTGCGTGTGAAGCTGCTCCGCCCGTGAAGAGTACCATTGGGCAAGATGCCAAAGGAAGGTCCCCAAGGCAATTAGCTGCTTCTGAATTCAACTCTGGCTGTCTGGAAAGTCAAATGAATGTAGTGCTTAGCCATACACCATTTAATGCAAAGAGCATGCTTCTTATTTATAATCAAGACTGTCTTCTTTATTTCAACTAGCTACATTCTAACAAGAAATTTGTATGATCTTTACTGTTTATAGAAGAAAGTTTTGTATTGCTTTATATATATTAGTGTCCTTTGTCAATAAAATAAACCTATTAGACTTAATGACCACTTACTTGTAGTTATTGTGCATATGCACAATTATCTTTAGCGATTCATAATAAAACCAATGTTTATGAGTCCTTAGGTGTAATTTAAACTATGATGACTACAGTAAACACAGGAGACCTACTCATAAGTCCTGGGTAAAGTCATCAGGCTCTTGTCCAATATTAGTAGAATATTCTATAAAAATTATAAAGGAAATAGAAAATAATGTCACCTAATAGAAGTAAAGAAATATTCATACTTATAAAAAATTCTTATCTTTAAAGAACATACTTTTAAAGCATATCAGTTGGTCAACTATTCTTTATAGGTTTTGATAAAATTCAATAGAACCAAAATACCAATACATATTCACTATGTATCAAGCATAGCTACAGGCACTTTGGATTCATTTTCTATAAACTTCAAAAGAAAACTTCAAATAATTTATTATTCCCTTTGTATAGGAAAGGTACTTGACCATGGCCATAGAACTTAGTAGATGCTAGAGGGTATAGTCGAATCCTGGAAGGATTTTTTGTTCTAAAGACAGTACCATTTTGATTATACCATCCGGAGAAGAAATAGGTATTTTAGCTTTTGCAATGACAAGTTTCTCATTTTGAAGGCAGAGTTCGTTTTTTATTAAATAATCAAGACCACTAGACTCATGCTGAGGATGTGAGAGAAAGTCTGATGACTTTAGTGGTAGACAGCACTGGTTTTAATCATGACTATAGGATATCTCTAGAGTAGTCTGTCTTCCTTTATGACGAGATGAAGATATTTATCTTAGAGAAGTATGGTAAGGAATATAGACAATTGAGTGTTGCATGGTACCAGGATTACACAGATTATAAAGTGAAGCTCAGCAAATTGAACTAACTCAATTAGGCTTACATGAATTTGTAGCAGAGTTGTGTTCAAATGCCTTCAGAAGCACTGCACTTGAGAAATCATGGAGGGTAATAAATTATAAAATATTAATACTTTGTAAACAGGCTAGGTATTATTCACTACGATAGAAATAATATAATAATAACAGGAGGCAATATCCTCTAGAATACTTAAAACCAATATTTAATGCATGATATCACTTATGTTGAATGGGTGCTCTTATATATCTACTAAAGATATCATAGCAAAAGAAGAAAAAAGTAAGTCTGGAAAGACATACCAAATTATAGCTGATTTTTCTTTCTTTTTTTTTTTCTTATCTGTAGTTTGCATCCATATATTTTCCATAATGAAAACATATTACTTGGATTCTTACTCAAGGAACATGATCTGAAGTAATTACATTTTGAGGCCAATTTAATTTTTCTGAATATACTTTTTCATTATATCCTGCTTATTTTATCTTAAAAACTGAAATGTTCTTAAACTTTTAATTTGCATTGAAAGTTAGATTTTTCTTTCTTTCTTTTTTCTTTCTTCCTTTTTTTTTTTTTTTTTTTTTTTTTTTTTTTTTGCTTATGGTTGTCACTTACCAAAAAGATATTAAGGCAATGGCTAGAAATAGCTCTTGCCATGCTTCAAAGAGGAAATTGAGCCCAGGACTGAACTATGGAAAAAAGTGTTGCCTTATACTATTCATGGCATTAATTTTCTAACTTTATTATATGTAAGACTCCTGTGAGATATCAGCGATAATACATATTGTATGGTCTTCTCTCAGATATTTTTTTAAACATTACAAATTTTTATTTATTTATTTGAAAGAGAATGAGTGAGAGAGAGCATGAGAGGGGAGAGGGTCAGAAGGAGAAGCAGACTTCCCGCTGAGCAGGGAGCAATACCAGGACTCCGGGATCATGACCTGAGCAAAAGGCAGTCACTCAACCAACTAAGCCACCCAGGCACCTACTCTCAGACATTTTGATCTGGTAGATATAAAGCGGATTCCAGATCCTAAATCTTTTAAAAGTTCTCAAATGATCTGGTAAAGTGTCCTCAGGTATCCTACTGAAGTTTTGATCCATAAGAATTGAGCTTCTAACTGCTGTGGCATAACAGTGAATATAATGTTGCAGTTATGTATCTGGACATAAATAGACTGTTTTTCAAAAAAGAAGCAGAAGTAATTGAAGAAAAAACCAGGAAAAAATATATTTTCAACAACAGATTCTTGTTATATCAGTTAGAATGGACTTGGTTAATTTGCAGTAGTAAAAAAATCCCAACATGGCAGTGAATTAACACATTTTTTTTTCTTATTCATGGTATAGACATAATGGGCCAGCACTAGAGTTGGGCTTGTTATAGTCACGCAAAGACAGACTGATGGAAGTTTCCAAAGTCACCTCAACTGTGGTAAGAAAATGTGATATATCATAAATTGGCATTCAACACTTCTATCAGAAAGAGGACTATAGTTTCTATTTATATTTTATGTTATAGGAAGTCACAGGGTCAAGCTAAAATCAAATGGGGTGGGAAAATTCAATTGGATTATGTGTCCACAAGGAAGATGGCCAGAATGGTGAATATTTTAGTGATTATCTCACATGCCAAACTCGAGAAGCTACAACATAATGTAGTAGTTACAAACCCCATATGGGAAGTCAAAGCTCAGAAGGTAAATCCTGGTTGTGCCACACACTAGTTATTGAATCTGGAAAAGTCATTTAGACAGGATTACTCAGCTTTCTCACCCCTTGAATCTTCCAGGTCTGTCCAAAACCAATGCATGAATAAAGTATGTTGCACAGTGTCTAACATGTATTATAAACTCACGATTATTGGTCTTATTGATAATTGTGAGTTACAGTAGATGCACCAATGTATTCATATTCTAAATTTAGTTAGCCTTAAAATGTAAAAAATATTCATTATCAATAATACCATACCTATTTTTTTAGCTTTGAGAATTCATAGGGTGCTAGGTTAGGAAAAATGAAGGACACGAAAATAAATGAAATATGGTCTCTGATATGAAGATTATTATAGCCTATTTGAGGAAACAGGAAATTAGGGAATAAACACTAGACAGTCTGGTATATAATTAGATGGAAAACTATGAAGAGCTAAGGAGAAGATGAAATCAGACTTAAGAAAATGGTATTATTTGGAAGAAGTATATTTCTGTTAGGACTGTGCAATAAAAATATTTTAAAGAAAAATTTTAAGACAAGTAATTAACTAGTAGAGAAAAATGGAGAAACATTCAAAACAGGAGATGCATTTAGGGGAGAGAGAAGAAGGCAAATAAAAGACTGAAAAGACTTTAAAAGACAATAAAAAGACAATAAAAGACTGAAAGAGATAGATACAGACATAAATAGGTCAATACATGGATGGATGAATGGATGGATGCCTTGGTGGATACAGGGTAGAGCCTGTAGAGGCTCTCATTTGAGAGATGAGTTGGCTTAATTATCAGCATGTCATTGAAAGGATTCTCCTCACATTGGCTGAAATCACTCATAAACTCAGTAAAGACTGTATTTCCATATGTAGCTTTGAGTATGAGTAGATAACTATAGCAAGCATACTGTCCTCACTTTGGTAATTGGGTTATTCTATTTTCTAAATTCAGTTTGCATGCTGAGTGGTGTTTGGGCAGTCAGATCACATTCCTCAAATAACTGTTGCATCTCCAGCAGTTGAGTTGAGGAAAGAAGTTCGGCAGAAGGATGGAAGTTAGAGAACAGTGTCTCAGGGATTCCTGCATGCAACAATTTCCACAGATGTCAAGCATGGCAAATTGCCACAGGGAGAAACAAGGTCATTCATGCACCATTATCAGGATTGTGGTGCACAGATTGTGAACAGACAACTTAATGCTTCCCTGCCTCAACCAGTCATTCTTCTTGTCTTCCAAGTGCTTTATATTCAGTCATTGTTGAACTCTATAAAGTCCTTTGAATACACAAAAACTATTAAGATATACTATCTCCTTTATTAAATTGAAAGATTTAGATCATTCAGAATTCTACTCATAAATGTCTGCCAGCCAGGAAACCATTTAATTTGACATATAACTTAAATGGGCCCAGACAGCATCAGATATGAGATTGAGGCCTCCAGCTATCTAATGTAAGAAGAGAAATTCCCCTTTCTCAGTAGGTGAGGTATCAAATACAAAAACCTTTATATTCAATTATGGTACTTGAGCTCCTGATTGAACCTTTTCTATTGCTTCCTAGGAAGCATGCCAACCTTGCCTGTAGTATAAGTTAATCAATTATATTTCATTTTGATGCTTTTTGTTTCATCATTCTCAGGGTTCCTTAACAAAGCATTTTTATTATAAACTCAGATATTCAGAGTGGACATTAAAAAAATAAGGTAAAGTGAAAATTTTTATTTAGAAGATGAAATAAAATGGAGGATAGGAATTGCAAAAGTGTGTCACACAAGAAATAATAATTGAAATAAGCATTTATAATGAAAATGCAACCATTTTCTCTGCACTTTTAATTCTTCTATAAACCTAAATATGCCTTCAAAAAATAAACTCTATCAATTTTAAAAAACATGTAACCACAACTGCCTACAATGCATATCTAGGAGTATCAGCTCTAGAAAGTTTACTTAAATGAAAAAAAAAAAGTAAAAAGAAAAATAGCTCCTCCAGACTTCCATGAAGCAGGATTATTTGTGCATACATATTTACCAATGTTTAACATATCCAGTGGTATCAGAACAAAAACATTGAAGCACATGGTAGGTGAACTGGAAAAACATTAACAAAATATTTCCTCCCTCAAAATACATTTTAAGTAATTTGAGGATTTCCAAAGCATTAGGAAAATTTAAGCCCAATTACCTTCTCCAAAATTCAGATTTCTACCATTGGTGACATCTGCATGTTTTGTTAAAATAAAGTCATTTGATTGAACAAACATGATATTCAGTAATGTATTTGCAAATATTTTCTGAAAAATTTTTAAATTTTGAAAACCTCTGTGGGGAAACAGAGATGAAAATGACACCTAAATCATTCTAGAAGTTTATAATCTACAAGGTTAGAGGAAAAATGAACATCTATGACTAAACATGAGTCTGTATATGGTCAAGGGTTATGACAGGGAAATTCATAAACATTGCTCAAGAGTAAACACTAAACATGGCTGCTTCTCTCAATACTGAGCTATAATAAGTCATTGCTCTAGCGCAAATTCCAGACAGTTTATACTGAAATGATCAATATAATACAAGGATAATTATGAAAGAGAGAAAAACAATGCATTTTGCAAGCCACAATGCTTAATGGTAAAAGAGTCAGTACTGCCAGGAAATAAGAAACCCCAAAAGACCTGAAGTATGTTCATCGTTTAAGTTGGAGGATATGGACATATGGCAATCAAATTCCTGATCAAAATGTTTGGAAGCACTTTCATGCCAAAAATACTCTTTTGAGCGTTGTCTATTTAGACACTCATATGCCTCCAGAACATGTTGGCCAATGAAACATATTTCCATTTATGTCCTGCCAAGTCTCACTCATTAGCTAAAAATTCTCATTTTGCAGCTTTTATAAAAAGGACTCACAGTACCATATTTCAAAGTTAAGGTTTTTATGATTTGTTTTGTTTGTTTTTAACTTGCAATGTTACCAACAGTACTGCAACTTTAATTTTTAAACATTAACTTCATCCTTGCCCTTCACTAAATCCTTGATCACAGATGCTAATAAATTTTAAAAGATATTCATTGAGAATGTTCTCTGGCATTGCTCACTCTCTGTTCATAGGCAATGATATAATTAAAAAATGAGAAAGAAAAAACTAGTATATGAGGATATGAAACAAATGGATCTGAGGGTAAACCATGATAGAATTCAACTGTGGTTTAAAAAATGTAAATAAATTATAGTTATTTGCCCTTGTTTCATCATACCTTATATTTTTACCCCATTTTTAACATGTTGATTTAATTCAAGTACTTTCATTTTTCCTTTGTAAAGGAAATGTTTGGACTAATAGAAGTTAAAACCCCTTTTCAAATTTCTAGGGCATCACATACTTCTAAACAGAACAGATTTAGGCCTTGTATTCTTTCCTTTACTATATATAAATATATGTTTAAGGATGAACATAAAATTGGGGACAGACAGGGATAATGATTTCTTGAAATGTCAAATTGCTTTGAGTTTCTGTTACACTTTAGAAATGGGCAGTACTAGAGAAAACACTCCACAAGTAACAAGCTACCACAAACCTAGTGACTCAGAAGTAAGTTATCTCCAGAAGAGTGGCATAGACCAACACTCACTTATTATCGTATATTTTCTGTAGATCAGAAGTCCAGACCTGTTGTAACTGAGTCCTCTTTTTAGTGTTTCACTAGGTTGAAATCAAAGTTTAGTTTAGCTGCATTCTTATTTGGGGGAGGTGAGGGGTGGAGGGAAAGGGAAAGAGAAAACCTTAAGCAGGCTCCATGCCCTCCCAACATGGGGCTGGATCTCACAACCCTGAGATCAGGACCTGAGCTAAAATCAAGAGTCAAATGTTTGATGGACTAAGCCACCCTGGCACACCAAGTCTAGCTGCATACTTATCTGGAGCTCAACTTCCGTTTCCCCCTATGGTCATTGGTTGTTGGTGGTGGTTTAGTCCCTGGTGATTGACTATAAGATTGTAAGTCTTTGCTTACTTACTGGATGACTAGAGGCTGTTTAGTTTCTGGAGACCCCTGCCAACTGGCTGCCTCTACAAATATGGCAGTTTGCTCTTTTAAGGCCAAGAGGAGAATGTTACTTTAACCCATTTGTTCACATCTAAGGACTAAGCTGAGTAGGTCAGGCTACCTTGGGTGACCACTCCTTTGATTAATTCAAAGCCACCTGATCATGGAGCCTGTTTAGATCTGTAAAATCCTTTCTGCCATATGAGCTAACATATTCACCAGAGTGATTTGCCATTCTGCACAAACTCAAGAAAAGGTGATTATACAAGTGGTCAGGAAACTTGGGTCATCTCAGAATTCTGGTTATCACAGACACCAAAAAATGTGTGATAATAAGATAAAATGTTGAATGTTGCCAAGGTAGAAGTAAAAAAATGCAAACCGAAAACTGTTGTAAGCAAAAAAAAAAAAGGAAATCTTTTATGATTATAAAAACAGATTAGTTCTTAGTTCTTATGATATTTTTTCTTGTCATGTACATGCAGAACTTAGGAAGACATACAGAGCTTAGTAGTATTATAGCAATCTCATTTTATTTTGCAGGATTTGATGGCAAATTCTATAATTTGATGAAGATCATGTACTTCCCATAATAATGATTAAAGAGATGAAGAATCAGAAATCAGAAATCATTTTATCCTCTGACTCAGTGTTTGTTTGGGGGTTTTTATGCCATAGAGATAAAGAATTTTGAACTTCTCATATTTTAATTTGTGGTTAATAAAATATGTTCACTTCTGATATTTCCTTTTGGGCCTGTGACATACAGGTATTTATTCAACAAATATACTTGTTTGGGAAACAACATTTAATTTACCTTAACAATTTCTAGAGTCTTGGTGTAGTGGTTAGGATCCACTCTTTTAATTACTTCTAGATATAGAAAAAAATAGAACAGCAGTATCTACATTCAAAAATAGATTGGTCTCGGTTTGCCAGTGACCATGTAGCAGAACTGTCAGACTGACTACTGTGGCTGAAATTATAACTTTTTCTTGTGATTGAATGGGTGGACAACATGTTTTACCTTTCATTTCATAAAATCACTCTTCGAAATATTACACAATGGTTATATCACACCATATAGAGAAACAACCTTAGGTGAATTAATTATTATTGTTAAGATTCACAAGCTGATATGTCTTAAATTCCAAGGCTTGTAAAATTATCAGCAGCTGAAAAGGTTTATAAGGAGTAATAAACTTAGGTAGAAAAAACGCAAACAAAATCAGGAGTTTACAGCAAAAATAAAATTTCAATCGGGCATTATCAAAGAGATGGCCAAAGCTAACCTATTATGAAAGATGAAAGTTTCATAGAATTATATCTGCAGCTCAGTAAGATCAACGATGTGGTTAATGCCACATGGCCCATAAGACTTGATTCCTTAAATATGTAAAATAAGAGTATTGTTTGCAAAGAGTCAGGAATTCTTTAACTAAACATGCTATTTTTTTTTAAACATGCTATTTAAGAACCAAAATTGGGTCCTGACTCAGTCCATGTTCTTTATGGAGTATGCTGTGTTTAGAGTTTTTAAAATTAAAGCAACTATAACATGCCTATTCTAGAATACAGGAATCACATCATACTCATAAATTTTGATGAGTTATTCATTTAGAGACCAAGAATGAAATATAATAGAAATGTTCCTGGAACCAAGTTACATGAAAGGATAATATTCTAAATTCAAATTTCTGTCAAACCAAACCAAACTTGATGAAATAAACATTTTTTACTGTATATATTACATATGTAATATCAATATAACTATAAAAGCAGAAATGGTAACAATAACCATAAGCTGTGCATAATAGTATATAATGTTTTAATTCCTTCATATGTGGTACCTCCTTTTACATCAGACTATTATTATTCTCATACATGAATCTATTCAACAAATAATTAATGGGATCTTAATATATGCCAGAATTTCTGGAGGTAAGCAGACATACAGTAACCTCAGTGAGAAAAAAAACTTGGCCTCTACTCTGATAGGTTCTATAAATGGGGTCTGTAACTCATAATGATGAAAGATTAACAGAAGAAAAGAATACCACTTTTATTTCATCTTAATGTTTTTAAGTTCACAGGGGCTTCACAGAAGTGAAAAACTCAAAATAGACAGACTTGAAAGCTTATATTTCACTTTAACAAAGATAAATTCTGGAGGAGTGACTAGCGAAGGAAAATGAGTTTGGGGTTCTTGGATGGTCAACTGTGGAGAGGTAACCATATAGGGGAAACTAATGAGAGGTAAAAAATATTTAGCATGATTTACTTAAGCAGTCTCAACTCACTGTGGTCTCCCTCTGTGATGAGAAGGCTTGCTTCCCTCTTTCTGCTATGGGAGAGGGGAGAGCATCTCCATAGGGGAATATATGCCCTACATTTAGGCAGATGAGTGGCACAGAGCTTTTCCTGTGTCTGCTTTTTCTCAATTGTCAACTCAGAATAATCCATACAGCAAAGTGGCAAATTTTTGGGTGACCTGATCAGTTTCAACAAACAGAGAAAATCACTATAGAATGGGAGGACAGGAGCATGTGCTTTTGGACAAAGACCTTGGGATCTTTGCATTTGCTTTCCCTGGGAACAGATTACTTTTCATCTTCCTCATCCCAAGACTTATATTTTTATTCCTTCATGTTTCATTTTGCATGTCACTGTTGAGAGATTTTTCTGACCAACCAGAGCAAATTAGTTTCTTTGAGTTTTATTTTTATTTTTTTCTAATTCTAGATTCTACTATCTTCAGAAGTCATGTCAGGGAGTTGCCATTTGATTCTAAGCTTTTGAAACAGGAGATGAAATATGGGCCTCAATTTGCAAATGAGGAAATGGAATCCCAGATAACAAAGTGACACACTAAAAGTCAAAGCTACTAAGTATCCAAGTTGGAACTTAAATTCTGGCATAAAAACTTTTGTTTTTTAACATGCTATGGTGTTTAAATTACCTCCTTAGAACAGTTGTTCTGAACTGGGTGTGGTTTTTGCTCCCCAGGGGCCATTTGACAATGTCTGGAGATACTTCTGCTTATTACATACTCATGTGTGAGTGTGCGTGTGTGTGTGTGTGTGCGTGTGTGTGTGTGTGTGTGTATGTGTGTTGGGGGAGTGAAAGTCCTACTGGCATCTAGTGAATACAGTACAAGGATGCTGCTAAATATTCTACAATGTACAGGACAGCCCCCACAACAAAATATTTCTCAGCCCAAAATGTCAATTGTATCACTGTTAGGAAACCCAGCCATAGAACACTGTAGACCACAGACTATAGACCATAGAATAAAAGCAATACATGGAGCCTGGGTGGCTCAGTGGGTAAGCCTCTGCCTTCAGCTCAGGTCATGATACCAGGGTCCTGGGTTCGAGCCCCACATCGGACTCTCTGCTCAGCAGGGAGCCTGCTTCCCTCTCTCTCTCTCTGCCTGCCTACTTGTGATCTGTTTGTCAAATAAATAAAATCTTCTAAAAAAAAAAGTATAAAAGCAATACTTAATGATGTCATGTATTTTTGACCTACAAAGAGTATAAAAATAACACCTAAGTTTTCTATAACTCCAAAGACTTACACAGTTCAATGTGAAGTAATACCAACTAAAATACAAAGGTATATAGAATTCTGAACTTGAATTCATGGTTTGGTGTGATAAATATATATTTAGTATCTACTATGTGTCAAAAACCAAGGAAGGTATATGTGCATTTTGCAGCTCTTGTAATGGATTGTTCTGAATCCCTCTAGCACCCTATGGATGTAATCTACATGTACAGGAGAACTTTATAAGGAAGGAAATGTTAATTTTAAGATTAATATCTAATTTTGCCATACAGAAGAGTTGAAAATGAAATTGTCAGTTTTCCTATCCATGAAAGTGTAAGTGAGAACTGCATTTTAAAAGCAACCATCTAATATAAACTATTGGATAAAAGTCACATACACTTCAAGCCTATGACGTAGCCCAGAAGCAATTTTATTTTTTTCTACCATTTATAATTGTAAATAAGTGCCCAAGTCATGTGAACAATGAATAAAAAGGTTCCCTCAGAAAACCAGAAGATCAGTTGGGCTAGAACATCTGTATTCAGTGTGAAGGATGTAGTGGCTCATATGCAAGCAAAGGCTTCCACAGGCTGTCTGAAGACACAACAAACAGACTGGATAGCTCTGCAAGCACTACCAGACCAGTGCGACCCAGTCCTTAAATAAAGGGTTGGGGCTATCAGAATCAGAGAGGAGAATGGCTGGCACTAGCTGACTCTCGGCCTAGCATCATTCACCAGTCAAGCACAATCTTTTTGTTTTTAGCAAGGAAAGACTGGCTTGTACATTTGCTTTTGCACACTCTCTCTAATTACAGCTTTCCCCTACAACCTTTCAAAATCAGCCATCAGAGAGATGAAGACATCAGCTAAAAGGGTTATTTAAGATAATGGCAAACTAAAAATAAAACATGTTCAATGAGCACAGGTCATTTTCTCTCTGGATTAAGACAAATCAATTTGTACATATATCCACTGCTACAGAAAGCTATTATAAACCCTTCAATCCATTTTTTTTTCCACTAGAGAAATGATCACTTCATGACATTCTTCGGCTTACACAATTGTTTGTGGTTTAATGCTCTTAACACTAGCCCTAACGATACCTTGATTAAAAGCATGGATCTTGTTTGTATTGTTCAAAACTGTAATGCCTTGGACTCAAAAGAGTACTCAAGAACCTGCCACATATAAATGCTTGATAAATGCATGTTAAATGGATACATGAAATGGAAGGAAAGATATTTATAATTTTATTAATAGAGTGTATGTATCAGGATTATATGCAATCTGTATTAATCTGCTATAGTTGCCATAACAAAGCACCATGTTCTGGGTGGTTTAGCAACAAAGTTTATCTTCTCATAGTCCTGGAAGCTAGAAGCGTTAGATCAAGATGCTGGGAAGGTTTTTATTTTTATTTTCATTTCTTTTTCCAGAGGACTCTATCCTTGGTTTGCAAATAGTGTCTTTTACCAATGGTCTTCCCTTTGTAAGTGTGTCTATGTTCTAATCTTTTCTTTTTTAAGAACACCAGTCATTAGATTACTTCCCACCCTAAGGATCTCATTTTAACTTGACTACACCTTTAAAGGCCCTATTCTCAAATATAGTCACATTCTGAGGTACTGGCAGTTGAGGCATCAACATAGGAATTTCAGGGAACAAGTCATCCTACAATAAAATCTACTGCAAAGTGATTGTACTCTTTTTACAATATGCGGCTATTATTCATGTGGCTCTTAAGCACATATCATTTTATCACTATATTCAGGTCTCCGAAGTTTTATAGATTAAAATTTGCTATGTACTCTTACTAAGTGTTTGCTTACCAGTTTCATAATCAATAGTAACCATTCTTTTCACAGGGTCCAAAAACTGAAGATTTTATATTAATTAAGCTTAAAGCTAACAAGGGAAATTTTGAAAATTGGAATTCTAAACCTATATGTGCTTAAATTTGCTAGAAACTTTTAGTTTTCTAACTTAAGAGTTGTACGTATATACATGATATATATATCATATATATACATATATATGACATAGGATAAGAGAACGTAAGACATTATAAAGCACAATGTCTATAATAAATAAAGGATGTTTTCTAAGTAAATATGTTGTGTATCTGGTTAAACAAGCAAAATATTTGAAGTAAAACATAAGAGGAAAGTGCTTCATTTACCCACTTAAAATTATGTTTCCTATAGAGAATTTATAAAACAATATTTGGCATATATTATAAAAGACTATGATCATTATCTTAGATCTAATTTTTGGTATTATATAATCACAGACAGACATTAGACAACTTAAAGTACCTCTTTAAAAAAAAAAGTTGTGTTATGTCAACAAGACAACCTTACCATTTGCAGAAAGATCATAATTTTTTAGTCTAAGTATCTTACAATTTGAAATTTAAAAGCTTGACACCATTTTTTTCATTTTAATTCTGGTGAATGTTTTTCTAAAAGCTACCCCCAAAATAAGAAAGAATTAGAATTTATGGTTATTAACTGAAATTAAAAGAGAGAAAAACAACCTTACCTGAAAATATAATAGGAAATTATTTAAGGAGGCAATAAAATGGACATCTTAAAAATTAGTCATGAAAATATGTTCTTTATGTTTTTTTAAGAAGGATTTGTAAATATATTTCCCAGAACAAAGATAAGGCAAAGCAATACATTTTATATATCACTCACTAAAATACAGAAAATTTTAACTATGGGTTAAATGGAAATGATGCATAAATCATTTTACAGTTCACAAGTACTTTCTGTACCAGAAACCATTCATTGTAATGTTCATCATTCATCCAAATCTTAGGAGTTTTCTTCTAAATGTCCTGAAGATTTTCAACTGAAGTTTTCAGTTGTGGCCCAGGTTTAGGAACATTTAATTCAGGATTTTATAAAGGTAAGAAAAAGAATAATTGAGGACTTTCATGGCCTGAACTGTACCCTACAAAATTCATATCTTGAAGTCCTAAACCCCAGTTGTTCAGAAAGTAACTGAAGATATGAGTGGGTCCTAATCCAATATGACCCGTGTCCTTAAAGGAGAGAATAGAATATAGACATACAAAGAGTGAGTGAAGAGAAAATGATAACACAAAAAAGCAGTCATACGCATTCCAAGGGAGAGGACTCAGAAGATACCAAACCTGCCCACATTTTGATCCTGGGTTTCTAGCTTCCAGAAATGTTAGAAAATAAATTTCTGTTGTGTAAGACATTGGGTCTGTGGTATTTTGGTATAACAGCCTTAGCAAATTAATACAAAGACTTCTGAACCGACACTATGAAATTAAAGTACATATATTTAAATATGTACTTAAAGGGTATATGATTATTTTTAAACAAGGTGATGATACACAATATCAAATTCTAATTCTTCCTTTCCAAAGAGTTATGGGAATTTTTATCCAGCTAACATCTCTACATCTTTGTCTTCTCAATCAGATTTTCTTTTTTGCAATCTATGTTGACACCATGCAGACATGTCCACTTTGTTTACATATCAGTCTCTAGTCTACATCAAAATGATTCTTTAGAAAGACCACATATGATATGACTACATTTATATCAAATTTCAGAAAATGCAAGCTATTCTATTAGTGCCAGTATCTGGAAGAGGAGGGAGAGGCAGGAAAAAAGAAATTGTAGCATGACTTCTAATATCAATTGCAAATTACTCTTTTTCATGACCATATAAGTCATTCAACTTTGGTTGTTAAATGGAGCCTTGATTAACTATTTCTCGATCTGTAACTTATTCACATGTTCATATAACATTGGAATATAAACTTTTCTCTTTCAATAGCTCTGAAAATGCCTAGTGTGTCTGCTTAGTAACCACACACACACACACACACACACACACACACACACACACACACACAGTAGGTTTTTAAAATCTGGTTAAAGCTCTCTACTCCACACTGTCATCTTTCTCTTTGCTCAGTTCTGCATTTCTGTGAATGCAGTTTTGGAGAAATAAAGTTTTATAGTACCTGATTTTTGTTCTCAAAGGACAGATACAATTTCTAAGTTGAGAACAACTGTCAAATGACCATCTAGTACTTGGATAGTCATGACATTGTGCAGAGTGTTTGAATTCTTTGACAAATTTTTGTCCAGATTGTTCAAACACTCCCCAGAATGGAATTCACTAGATTTGTGCTTAAGGCTCTTTTCTTATGGGCTGCACTATCATTACCATTGTAAAATTTATTCGTAAACAGTAAAGTGAAATTTGCTATTTCCATTTTGCACTTCTCTGTAAGATGTTCTGAAAGATTGTGACTTGCAGTAGTTTATGTGGAAATTGGAAATTAGAGAACTTGTGTTCTAATATTTTTTTTTTCATTTTCTTCTTTATCAGTATATATTACCTTAAAGATTGTTCTGGTCTCTGTTCTAGTAATCCATGCTTAATGTCATTAATATATGTAGACAAAGAAAAACTGGAAAGTCCATTCAGATGTATTTTAAAAATCATTTACCATTAAAATATCATAATTGACATGATGACTATTATGCCCTTGAATATAGACACTTCTACTCTTTATCCCTTCACTTTGGGCTTTCATTTCCTCAAGAACAGCATTTTTTATTGCACAAGACTCCTAATTCCATAACTTGTATGGTGACTTCACATATTTTATAATTCTAATAAGAAATATTCTATAAAAATCTAATTCTCTGGGCACCTGGATGGCTCAGGGGGTTAAGCCTCTGCCTTCAGCTCAGGTCATGATCTCAGGGTCCTGGGATCGAGCCCCGCATCAGGCTCTCTGCTCAGCGGGGAGCCTGCTTCTCCCTCTTTCTCTGCCTGCCTCTCTGCCAATTTGTGATTTTTCTCTCTCTGTCAAATAAATAAATAAAATCTTTAAAAAAAAAATCTGTAATTCTCCCAAACGACCTTCATTGATTTCATAAAATTAGCAATGTATAAGGTGAATATTTCCACTACAATCCTTTTGAAGGGGCATTGATATTTAATTTCTAAGAGAAAGACTTTAAACTCAAGTTTGGTTTTTTTTGCATTCTCAATAAGATGCTTTATTATTTCAATAAGAAACCTAGATAAGTCACCTTCTAGACAGAGACCTTACTTCATTTCTAGTTTAAAATTACATTTCTCTATCAATTCATACTTTTAAATGCACCTCTAAGGGATGAGCTCTGTAAAAAAAATAAAAATAAATAAATAAATAAATAAAAGAAAAAAAAAGTCAAGGATGAAATGGACCTTTAATCATTAACTAGGCCTCATACATGGCTCATAGTTGATCTGGTCTATCAAGGATTACAAAATCACAAGTGTTTTTTTTTCCAAGAATATCCCATTTTAATTGTAATTTCATGAACTTTGTTTTAAAACATTGCAAACATCCTTATGAGTTAAAGTGCCATTAGCATCATGTCAAATAAATTTATTTTTACCACAACCCAGAAGAGACTTGTGATTTGTGATTTAAAATACCTTTCCTGGGACGCCTGGGTGGCTCAGTTGGTTAAGCAGCTGCCTTCGGCTCAGGTCATGATCCCAGAGTCCTGGGATCGAGTCCCGCATCGGGCTCCTTGCTCAGCAGGGAGCCTGCTTCTCCCTCTGCCTCTGCCTGCCATTCTGTCTGCCTGTGCTCGCTCTCTCTCCCTCTCTCTCTGACAAATAAATAAAATCTTTAAAAAAAAAAAATTAAAAAAAAATAAAAAATAAAATACCTTTCCTTTGCCTCTCACAGTAACAGAGTCCTTCTTATCTGATCTGAAATTAGCATTATTTTTTTTTCCTTTTGCTTAGACGAAATGTAAGTTACAGTATTTTAAAAGTTTAATTTAAAAATATGCTTATCGGGGTGGCTGGGTGGCTCAGTTGGTTAAGCATCTGCATTCAGCTCAGGTCATGATCCCAGGGTCCTGGGATGGAGCCTCTGTAGGGCTCCAGGCTAGCAGGGAGTCTCCTTCTCCACCTGCCCCTCCCCCTACTCATGCTCTCTCTCTTTCTCTCTCTCTCTCTCAAATAAATAAAATCTTTTTTAAAAATGCCTATCAAAAAGGAAATGATGGTTCTGAGTTGCCATCATAAGAAGAAATGAGTTTATCAGATGTGTGAGTGAAATTATGAAAGGCATGGAGGAAATGGTCGTGTGCCTAGCGTCAGGTAACTCAAAACACTTTACGCCTCAGTTTACTCCTCTTCAGATTGAAAGTGGCACTAGCAAGCTTATAGGTGAGGTAATAAGGTGAGACAATTTGTGAAAGTACCCAATGGTACTTGGGGCATACTATTGTTGAATCTTAAATCTGGTATGGGTGCACAGGTAATGAGGCACTAAAGGCAGGAGATATGAATGGAAGTCCAGATAGTTTTTATTCATGTAAACTCTTGACATGAGATGTGCAACATAATACTTAGAACAAAGCAAAGATGTCCTGAGTGACTGGATGAGATGAGAGAAAGCAGAAGACTAACCATCAAAAAAAGGAGACATAGACCAGGAAGTCATCCAAAAGACACATTTTACTCTAGGGTTTTTTTTTTTAAATGTTAATAAGTATTTCTAAATGTTATTTTAAAGCTTTTCTTGATAGTCTGAAGTATACAATATTAAAATCATATCATAATGCATTTTTTAAATTTTATTATTGCTCAATGGAAGCACCAAAAATACTGAAATCCCCATAATAATGCTATATACATAGAGAACTCTATATTAGAAGCAATCCATGTGGTTGATCACCCTTTTTAATGTTAATCGTCAGTGGGTAGTATCCAGGTGATAAATTGCACCGTAATGTGTAGCCTAATATTCAGCTTTTAGAGAATGGAACTTTAATGGCTCAGGAACCAAGAAAACACATTTAGTATAGAAACTAGTAAGTAGTTACTTATTAGTTATTATTAGAAAACTACGAGCTATAATTAAAACTGCAGCTGTTAGGGCAAAGGAGATTCATTGTTGTCATGGAAGCATGGTGTTATTAATTCCTGTTTTTCAACAGACAAAATCAATGAATTCTCTGTAATTGTCAATGGGAATGTAGATTTCTTAACACTGTTTAGTATTTTTTAATAATATTGACATACAGTATAAAGTTTTACATAATAAAATACCCCAAAGTTAACAATTTAGTTTCAAATGCAAATGTGATTTCATTTTCTCACATGCATGTATCAGTAGCCTACTATATATATATATATATAGTATAACATACTATACTGCCCATATATTATGAAAATAGAAGAATGTTAAACAGCTAAGGGGAGGCAGCAGCAAACCATAAATGGACCAAAGAATTATAAAGTAACGCAAAGCACCCCACCACTTTTCCCTGAGATGGAAAGAAACAAAACCTAAGGTATTTGCCATATGAGGGAAATCTGGATTTTGTATATTCCATTGTCCTTGTAACTACTTCTCTGCTTAGTAAGTTAAGTGCCAATTATTTGTTTGGAACACACACACATATAAATATATATATATATATATATATACACATATACATACACACACACACACACAATCTGTCATGCTTATTTCCTTATTTTTAAAACCATATCTTCTATTGTGAAATAAGCACTATGTATATTCCCTTTATATTTCTAATATTAGAGTCCCCACATTCCCTACTGGGTGATACTTGGCAATATCTGGAGACATGTTTTGATTGTCACAACTGTGTGGGACTGTCATTTATTGAGTAAAGACCAGGGAATGATTCTGAACATCTTACAATGCATGAGACTGGCTGCCCCAATAATTATTTGGCTACAAATATAAATAGTTCCAAGCTTATGAAACCCTGCTATAGAATAAACAAGTAAAAAAGAAACAAAACATCATCAACAACAGTGACAAAAGAAATGTAAATTTTTTTGGCACCGAGAGTAGAGTGAACAGGCCAATTTTTCGGTTAAACAATCATGTTGCCCTATTGTTTTCAGAGATGGCAATGAGTTCTACTTCTTTACTATCAGGATTTAAGATTGAAGAGGAAAATCTTCATCATCAAAAGGAATAAATAGAAATGAGGAAATGAAAAATGACCAGGCCGTGTTACACATGGAAATGTGTGGCATCAAAAGAAACTATGATGGGGGCGCCTGGGTGGCTCAGTGGGTTAAGCCGCTGCCTTCGGCTCAGGTCATGATCTCAGGGTCCTGGGATCGAGCCCCGCATCGGGCTCTCTGCTCAGCAGGGAGCCTGCTTCCTCCTCCCTCTCTCTCTGCCTGCTTCTCTGACTACTTGTGATCTCTGCCTGTCAAATAAATAAATAAAATCTAAAAAAAAAAAAAAAAGAAACTATGATGCACTTTATTCTTTGAAAAGTGTATGAAATGATTGCATTATTTCTCCAGTTTCATTTGGGTTTAATTTTCTCTACATTTACAAGTTGACATCTTGAGACTGTCAAAGCTTCACAAGTCTAAGAAAGTTAGTTTGGCCCTTTATTTCATCCTCTGTTGAACCTATAGTTACAAAACTCAATCTTTTTTATCAGGAAGAGTTCTTAGAGATTTTACCATATTTATACAATGTTTAGATTTGGTAGCTGATGTAAATGATTACATTTTCTCTCACAAACACACTGACATTTATTTAGCATTGGATTCAGCTTTTCAAATTTATATAATCATATATGCTAACAACTCACAAAGCTATAAAACCTCTTATGCAAATCTCAAAGCAGGATACATTAAACATAAATATTATTTTTAGAATCATATCGCCATTGCAAATATGCTCAAGTGAAGAACTGGCTGGGAATTTGCTTTCATGTATTTTGAGAATCTCAAGATATATATTTAGAAACTATAAAAAACTAGGGAAAAATTGTTGCCAGACACACCAATAGAAGGGGAAAAAAGAACAAAATTACTACTTTGAAAAGTTGCCATTGATAGTCACATATATACAAGCTCAAAATTGGGACCTACCTCTAAAATTATTCTCAGTTCAAAAATGTTACAAATCAATTTTTTCTGGCCTCTGATGTAAGTGTGAGCATTTTCTAACATCTGCCTGCATGTTATTACAGTAGTTTCATGTGCCTTTACATATGTTCACCAAATCTAAACTTTACTATATCAGAGACATATAACTGTCTTTATAGCATTTTAGATCCCTTGAGCAATACATTGTCTCAAAGACATGATATTCCCACATCTGTGAATAACAATATAAACCCTATTAAAATAGGTATTGAGAAAATAATCCCCAAAACACTAGCAAAATACAGACCAAAAGAATAATACATTTAAATGAAGTTATACCAAATAAAAAGCAAAAGAAGATTATTCTACATATTTTCAAAATGCTCCAGCTCTGGGCTAGACATTGCACTACAGAGAAATGTGGGGGGCGGGGGGGCGCAGAAGGGAAGAAAGGAAAAGAAAAAATCATGTATTATTTTATACAATGTCCAAGTGCTCCTTACATATCAGTATCTTCCCTAAGAATTAGTTGAGATTAAACTGTTTTAGGGATGAAATGGTTAGGGTGCTTGCTTTTTGCTAGTGTGTGTGAATCATGGCATTATACATGCATTTTTTTAAATTTTATTTTTTATAAACATATATTTTTATCCCCAGGGGTACAGGTCTGTGAATCGCCAGGTTTACACACTTCACAGCACTCACCATAGCACATACCCTCCCCAATATCCATAACCCCATCCCCCCTCTCCCAACCCCCCTCGAACCCATAAGTGATTAAGAGTCACTTATGGTTTGTCTCCCTCCCAATCCCATCTTGTTACATTTACTCTTCTCCTACCCCCTTAACCCCCCATGTTGCATCTCCTCTCCCTCATATCAGGGAGATCATATGATAGCAATGTCTACAATAGCCAAACTATGGAAAGAACCTAGATATCCATCAACAGACGAATGGATAAAGAAGATGTGGTATATATACACAATGGAATACTATGCAGCCATCAAAAGAAATGAAATCTTGCCATTTGCGACGACGTGGGTGGAACTAGAGGGTATCATGCTTAGCGAAATTATACATGCATTTAACATGACTCTCTCATCGCAAAGATTATCATGTTTCTTACATATCATATTGATTAAGGGTATCCAGAGGCAATTTTATGATATAAAGCAAGAAAAAAGGAAGGAGTAATCAGTTGCAAATAGGGGAGGAAAAAAAGAATGTAATTCCAATGTTCTTATCGTGAGAACCCTAATAAGGTGTTGTGAGTTGTTAGTGTATAGGATTATGTACGTTCAAGAAGCTGCAGCCAAGGTTAAATCAATGTCAAACAGCACTGTTACAATGCCAGAGGGTATCCTGCAATTTCCTTTGCTGGACTCAAAAATCTGTTTAATCCTTTGACACCTTTATTGACTCTTATAGCTTAAGTCATATTGAGGCCTCACTATTACTGTTGTAGAACCAGGTAGTTTTACCTGATCTTTCACTTCTTAAGCTCAAAATAAAATTGTTCACTGGAGGAATGGTCAATATAATGTTCAAGAAAGCAATGCTTCCGGGGCGCCTGGGTGGCTCAGTGGGTTAACGCCTCTGCCTTCGGCTCAGGTCGTGATCCCAGGGTCCTGGGATCGAGCCCGCATCGGGCTTTCTGCTCAGCCGGGAGCCTGCTTCCTCCTCTCTCTCTCTGCCTGCCTCTCTGCCTACTTGTGATCTGTCTGTCAAATAAATAAATAAATAAATAAATAAATAAATAAATAAAAAGAAAGCAATGCTTCCAACTTCACTCTCCTTCCAATAAGTTCAACGATCCGTTTCTCTTTAAAGTTACTTAGGAGCTTCTGCTAACCTACTTCAACTTTTGCATGTTTTATCTCATTAAAAGAAAGAAAGAAAGAAAGAAAGAAAGAAAGAAAGAAAGAAAGAAAGAAAGAAAGATAAACAGCTAGTCTGAGTCAACATAGGGCTAAGCCAACACTCAGACAATTCTCAGAAAAAAAAAAAATCCCTACTGTCACAAATACTGTAAGTGTCAGAAAAATCTGCAAACAACTGACATACTTTCCAGAGAAAATGATTAGCATTTTTGATGGTAGTGAACATCATCATCTTAGAAAAAATTACCAATTGTTTTCCCTGTATTTATTAAACATTACTTAATCAGATGATTGATATACTCAAAGTCTAGATAAGATTTTTCATTCTAAAACAACAAATTTCTTGGCTTATATTAATTGGCATTGTTTCTTCTTCCAAAGGTTTGATTTCTCCTGAGATACTTATCACTTGAAATGCTCTGAAACTTGGAGTGGCAGACATCATTCATATCGTCAATGTACTGCCCACATATTAACCTGAACCAAAAGGAAGAATGACATCCCTACTCCATTCTATTTAGATGAGCAACCCACTTATAAATCATTTACTTCAAATTAGCTCTTTTCTTTCCTCCATTAGTTCCACTATAGCAGATGGTATCATGTAAGTGTTACTATTTGCTGTTGGCACACTACATTCCCTTCTGATGACCAGATGTGTCTTTTGGGCTTCGGTTCTCACAGGTCTGCATGTTATTATTCCTTTTTCCCATATACTGACTAGATTAGTAGGTCAAAATCACAGGTTTAGCAAGAGAATTGTCCTGGACTATTATGCTACGAAAAAGAGAATGAGACAGAGAGACAGAGATCTTTATTTTTCATGTGAATAGGAAAATTCACGGAGGTTTTTTTTTTTTTTAAATCTGTTGACTAATGCCTAGAAATGTTTTCATTGTTTTATTATCATTCTCTCCGGGGTGCCTGGGTGGGTCAGAGGGTTAAGCCTCTGCCTTCGGCTCAGGTCATGATCTCAGGGTCTTGGGATCGAGCCCCACATCGGGCTCTCCGCTCAGCAAGGAGCCTGCTTCCTCCTCTCTCTCTGCCTGCCTCTCTGCCTACTTGTGATCTCTGTCTGTCAAATAAATACATAAAAAAAAAATCTTAAAAAAAAATAGTCTGTGTATTGTCATTCTCTCCTATACCATGGAAGTTATCCACCAACCTAAAAAAAAAAAAAAAAGAAAGAAAAAAAGAAAAGAAGAAACCTCTATTTGGCCAGGAAAAGTTACAAAATGAGAACGAAAAAGTTAAGACCCTATTCACCAAAATAATTTTCTAAATTTCAAGTGGAATTTACCTGCTACAGACAAAATAATGAAAAAGGCTTGCTCTTAGATGTTTGATGTCTCTTAGTTGCATGCTCATATCTTTCCATAAATAAATTTGAAAAAGGTAAAAAGATGTATATTTTGCAGAAAAATGACTCTTTTTCCTCATTAGTCATATTTTAAAATATTGGTGTGAACTATGGGAATTAAAAAGGATTTATCAGGTGGCTGTCAGTAAGTGTCTGCTCAGGTCATGATCTTGGGGTCCTGGGATAGAGCCCCACATCAGGCTCCTTGCTCGGCAGGAAGCCTGCTTCTCCCTTTTTCACTCTCTCTTCTTGTGTTCCCTCTCACTGTCTCTCTCTGTCAAATATATAAATAAATAAAATATTTTTTTTTTAAAGGGAGGGATTTATCAGACATAAAAAGCAGGGCAATAGGTCCTGTTTTGGAAACTGCTTTATACAACTCATTCAAAGTTTTGTTTTCTTTTGTTTTGTTTGTCTATTTGTTTCTCTACGCAGGAGCTAATAAAAAAAAGTGCTGCTAATTGCAGAAGAATGTGAGGTCAAAGAAAGCTATCTGTGAAACAAGAGAAATAACAAATAGTTCATATGCTCATAGCAATTATCCAATGGAAAGGAAGTAGATGATTAGAGAGTAGGGATAATTGATGAAAAGATGTTCTTAAATAAGCAAGAGAGATCAGATGCACATGTGAAAAGCTTGGGTCTTTGGGGAAAAGAAAGATCACCCATTCTATGGACCCGCAGGGAACATGAGGGTATTAGCTCTAAGGAAAGAGACTGGAAGATGTGGTAGTGAAAACACAAAGGATTTCTCTTCTGTTTTATGTTTCCAATGAGAGATAAAGTCCCTGGGAGCATGGATGGGAAGGAAATATTGGATGCTGGAAGAGGCAGAGAGATGCAGTTACTTGGGAGACTGGCAGAGTGAATGCACCAGGCAATGTTACAGGACTTGTGCACAGCATGAAGGACCGACTTGAGGTTAATGAGCCTAAATTTAAAATGATTCTTGTCAGTGTGGCTGGATGGTTTTCAACAACCACACTCAAAAAAATATGTGATGGATTACCGTTTAGGTAAGAAATGATGCAGAACTCAAATAGGCAGATCCATGCTCAGAAAGAGACTTTACCTTACCTCAAAGTAGTGGTGTGTAAATGCATCGTTATATTTTAATTAACATTTAAATATAGGTGAATTATTTCCAAGATTTCTTGTTTAACAATTGATGATCATATACCATTGAGAAATGCCTTCAATAAACAAGCTTCAGGAAAATTCAAGGTGTAGAAGCCTAAGTTTTAGGAATTAATGAGTAGTCAGACAAGAAGCATCTTATACTGACAACAGACCATAAGAAGCCATATTTGAAAATATTACTTAGATCAGTAATATAAATGTAAAGGAGATCAGAATAAACTTAATAAGAGACACACTGATGAAACTACTTGAAAAATTCAGTAGTAAAATTGAAGTAACATTTAATGCCAAGCGAGATAAAATTTTCCATGGTGTGACAACTAAATTTTACAAAATATAAACTTTTTCACAAATTAATTGTTTTCATGAAATTCTATTAAAATTTCCAATTGTGTCTTCTATTAGTTCCTTTTATTATCATGGTAAAATGTACATAACAAAAAATAACCACTTTAATCATTTTTAAAGTGTAAATTCCTGTGGTATTAAGTCCATTCACATTGTTGTGTGACTATCACCACCATTCATCTCCAGAACCTATATAAATTCCTCATTTGAAACTCTCATTAAATAGTAATTGCCCATTCTCCATTCCCCCAGTTCCTAGAAACCACCATTCCACTTTCTGTCTCCGATGTTGACTACTCTTGAGTACTTCATATAAGCTGAATTATTCAACATTTATTCTTTTGTGATTGGCTTAATCTACTTACCATAATACTTTCAAGGTCCATCCATGTTGTAGCATGTATCAGAATTTCCTTCCTTTATACAGCTGAATAATATTCCATTGTGTGTAATGTATGCCATTTTCTTTATATATTCTTCCATTGATATAGACACTTGGGTTGCTTCTATCTTCTGATGGTTACTGTGAATATGCTGCTATAGGCATGGATGTACAAATACCTGTTTGAGTTTTTGCCTTAATTTCTTTTGGAAAAATATTCAGAAGTAATTTGGCAACTGCAATTTTAAACAATAAGAAATATTTCTAATCTTAATTTGGAATAATTAATAAATAAGGATATATACACAAAAAGTGTTGCAAAATAAAGTTATACTGAAAACTGAAATAATGTTAAAACATATTACAGAATAATAATTGATCAAAAATATATATCAGGTGCAAGGATAGACATTTAAATGTAACAGAATAAATATCCTAGAAATAGAACATAAGCTTTAAAAATAACCTTCTCCCATTCTGTCAGTTGTCTTTTGGTTTTGTTAACTGTTTCCTTTGCTGTGCAAAAGCTTTTGATCTTGATAAAATCCCAATAGTTCATTTTTGCCCTTGCTTCCCTTGCCTTTGGTGATGTTCCTAGGAAGATGTTGCTGCGGCTGAGGTCAAAGAGGTTGCTGCCTGTGTTCTCCTCAAGGATTTTGATGGATTCCTTTCTCACATTGAGATCCTTCATCCATTTTGAGTCTATTTTTGTGTGAGGTGTAAGGAAATGGTCCAATTTCATTTTTCTGCATGTGGCTGTCCAATTTTCCCAACACCATTTATTGAAGAGGCTGTCTTATCTCAGGACCCTGAGAGCATGACCTGAGCTGAAGGCAGATGCTTAACCCACTGAACCACCCAGGTGCCCCAATGTATTTTCTTTTATATTAAGGTGAAAAATTCAGCTTTGTTTTCAAATGATCAATAGAATATAAATAACTATGTTAGAATGATACAGGAAATCATGTGACAAGAGGGCTAAGCTGAAGTTTTATGAATATACAACTTAGCGAATATGAAAGTGTCACCATAAACTAAAGATGTATTACATGTTCACTAATAATTTTTTCTAATAAAATTAATCACCCCCCCAAAAAAAATAACCTTATTAGGGGCACCTGGGTGGCTCAGTGGGTTAAACCTCTGCCTTTGGCTCAGGTCATGATCTCAGGGTCCTGGAATCGAGCCCTGCATCGGGCTCTCTGCTCAGCAGAGAGGCTGCTTCCCCTTCTCTCTCTATTTGCCTCTCTGCCTGTTTGTGATTTCTCTCTCTGTCAAATAAATAAATAAAATTAAAAATATATATATCCTTATTAGCCATCAGGAAAATGCAAATCAAAACCAAACCATTTCACAACCACTAGGATAATGATGATAATAATAATAAGAGGAAGGAAAAGAAGCAGATAATAACAGGTATTGGCAAAAGTGTAGAGAAATTGGAAACTTCATACACTGTGGTAATGTAAAATGGTGCAACCACCCTGAAAACTATCTAATACCTCTTTAAAGTGTTAAAAATAGAACTATTATATGACCCTGCATTTCTAACACAGATATATCTCAAGAAAAATAAAAACACATTTCATCCCCAAAAGTTGTACGGGAATATCCATAGAAGCATTATACAGGTAGCCAAAAGTAGAAAAAAAAGCCAAATGTTCATCAACTGATGAAAAGACAAATAAATGTGGTATATTCATACAATGAGATATTATTTGAAATAAAAAGTAATAAAGTTCTGGCACATGCTATATTATGGATGACCTTTCAAAACATTCTGCTAAATTAAAGAAGCCAGTCACAATTCTGTATATTCCATTTATATGAAATATACAGAATAGGTCAATCCATAGAGACAGAAATAGGTTAGTGGTTACCGAGGGCTAGTTGAACGTTGGGGGAAATAAAAAGTGACTGTTGAACAGTAGGGAGTTTCTTGTTAGGGTACTGGAAATGTTTTATTGATTGTGGTATTGGTTATAAAAATATTATAAATATACTCAAAACCACTGAATTTGTGCATGCTAAATATGTGAATTTTATGGTGAGTTATTTTACAATAAAGCTGTTATCAAAAAAATAATCCTACTATTTGAAAAATTAGATGTTTACTCAAAAAGAAAAGGTTAGCTTATATAAATATTCCCTGAGTAACTGATTTTTTTTTACTTGAAATAAACATTATTTTGAGTTATTCCTATTCACAAATATAAATAGATGCAAATGAAATATTAGACCACATCTGAGGTGAAGGAAAACCTATGTGAGAGGGAAATATTCTCTAAATTAATGTCTGGGGAAAATCACAAAGAAAATTACCAATAATATGACAATATGGATTTTATCAAAGTTTTCTTTGAAGCATTATGGTAACAAATACCAAGCACCTCATAATCATTTATTTCCTAATGCCCAATAATCCTACTTCCAGTTATAAATTATAATACAATAATATAAACTTATTACCATTTTGGATGCCTTTTATTTCTTTTTCTTCTTCTTTTTTTTTTCTCACCCTAACTGCTATAGTAAGGACTTCTAGTACTATATTGAATAAAAATGATGAGAACGGGCATCCTTATCTTGTTTTTGATCTTAGAGGAAAAGCTCTTTTTTTTTAATCATAGAATTCAGGTTAGCTGAGGATTTTTCAAGGATGGCCCTTATTAAGTCGTGGTATATTCCCTCTAAACCCACTTTGTTGAGAATTTTTATCATGGATGAGTGTTGTACTTTGTCAAATGCTTTTTCTGTATTTATTGAGATGATCTCACAGGTTTTATTCTTTCTTTTATTAATGTGACGTATAACATTGATCAATTCGCAAATTCTGAACCACTCTTGCATTCTTGGCATAAATCTTACTTGGGCATGGTAAATAATTTCTTTTAATGTACTGTTGAATTCAGTTTCCTAACATTTTGTTGAGGATTTCTGTATATATATTTATCTGAGATATTAGCCTGCAGTTCTCTTCTTTAGTGGAGTCTATCTAGTTTTGGTATTAAGGTAATATTGGCCTCATAGAAAGAATTTGGAAATTTTCCTTTCTGTTCTTTTTTTTTTTTTTTTTTTTTTTGACTAGTTTGAGAAGAATAGGTATTAACTCTTCTTTAATGTTTGGTAGAATTTGCCTATGAAACCATCTGGTCCTGTGCTTTTGTTTGTTAGGAGTTTTTTTAATTACTGATCTAATTTCATTTCTGGTAATTGGTCTGTTCAAATGTCTCTTTCTTCCCGCTTTAGTTTCAGTAGGTTATAGGTCTCTAGGAATCTGTTTCTATGTTGCCCTGTTTGTTGGCATATAATTTTCAATATATTCTTTGTATTTCTGTCATGTTGGGTGTTATTTTTCCTCCTTCCTTCTGATTTTGAGTCCTCTCTCTTTTTTTTCTTGATGTATCCAGCTAAAGGTTTATGAATTTTATTTATCTTTACAAAAAACCAGCTCCTGGATTCATTAATCTTTTTATAGGTTTTTTTTTTTTTTTTTTTTTTTTTTTTTTTTTTTTTTTAGTCTCTGTATCATTTATTTCTGCTCTAATCTTTGTTATTTCCCTTCTAATCTTGGGCTTTGCTTGTTCCTTTTTTTCTAGCTTCTTTATGTGTAAGGTCAGGTTGCTACTTGAGGTTTTTTTTTTTTTCTTGTTTCTTGATGTAGGCCTGTATTGCTATAAACTTCCTTCTTAGAACTGCTTCTGTGGCATCCCAATGATTTTAGACCATTGTATTTTTATTTTCATTTGTCTCCATGTGTTTTTTGGTTTCCTCTTCTGTTTCTTGATTGATTCTTTGTTTAGTAGCATGTTGTATACCATCTGTATATTTTTATTCTGTCTAGATTTTTTTTCATAAAATTAATTTCTAGTTTCATACCATTGTGGGCAGAAAAGATACCTACAATCATCATTTTAATTAGGTGGGTGCATTATATTCTCTAGTTTTATATTTCCTTAAGAGATTCTCCCAAGGGGGCACCTGGGTGGCTCAATGGCTTAAGCCTCTGCCTTTGGCTCAGATCATGATCTCAGGGTCCTGGGATCAAGCCCCGCATTGGGCTCTCTGTTAAGCAGAGAGCTTGCTTCCCCACCCCTCTCTCTGCCTGCTTCTCTGCCTACTCGTGACCTCTCTCTCTCTCTCTCTCTCTCTCGGTGTCAAATAAAAAAATAAAACCTTAAAAAAAAAAAAAAGATTCTCCCAGGGCTCCATGGAACAGTGTAATAAACAACAGAGATTTTCTCTCAGTCTTGATTTTAGAAAGTATAGTTTACCATTCCTTAAATTAAATGGCTAGCCATGTGGGCAAAGAGTGGACAAACTGGATGAGTGCATTTTTATCTATATTAAAGTTTACTGTCAGTGTGTATATAGATGCACTTTGAATGGACATAGACCATAATTATGTTTCTAATATACTTCAAAACATGTGTGCCAGAACAAGAAGACAATTTAAGAATTTGCCAGTCTATGTCAAAATAACTATGAAGAATAGTATGACTTTCAGGTAATACAATATCTCAGGAAGAAAGGCAGAATAAAGGGATATGTGTCCCCACCCCTAAGGAGTTCTCAAGCATCCAATTACATTATCTCCTACTAGGATAAAAACATAAAACAAAACAAAGCAACAACAAAAACCAATGCCTAGTCCATATAATTTATAATCAAATGTTAAGAAATGTTCAATAGACACAAGAAATTTCAAATAAAATATGAACATAGCATAATACCATATGGCAAATATACTCTACTGCACAGATGGCTCATAGAAACTTACTGAAGATCATTTGGAGATTTGCTATATTCTCATAAGTTAGGGTACATAAATTGCAGCAGTACAAAGAGAAGATTAAATAGTAAAATGAAGAAAAAAGGTGTAGAAAAACATGCCATCATAAAGGAGATGAGAGTGGATGTGTATCGGGAGAATAACAATATAATGATTTGAAACATTTTATTTTAAATTAATGGCAACTCACATCACATGACTTAAAGATGAGACTACTGAAGCCATATTATAGATGACAGCAAATGAAGATTAATGAGCAAGTAATCAATTCATATTATTAAATTAATACATTGCTACAACATGGTATGATGACTAAGAATAGTTTAAGGGTTATACTTATCTATTGTGATAAAATTGGAGGTATTGCTTCAAATATGTGATAGAAGTTTTATTGTCTTAAACATAATTGCCTTTTTAAAATTAATTGTCTTGAGAAATGAAAAAAAAAACATTCTATTTAAGATGATAAAGCAGTACAAAAAATCCCTAATGAAGATCACAGGTAATATCCTAGTGATTAATGAGGCAGTTAGGCACACAGGCATCCTATTTAGGGTCCTCTGATGAAAAGTAACTGATAGTCTCTTTTTAATCTACTGAAAATGATATGGTGCATTCCATCTGCTCCACCGATTGCACTGTCAATTTAAAATCATATTCATTATGTATCCTAGCATTCCTATTTAGTAGTTGTCTGGATAACAAATGTCTCTAAAACAAAATGTTGTTTTTTTACAAAGCAAAATTGAAATCAACTCATTATATAGTTAATGCACATAGAATCAGATATTTAAGGACCCTAACTTTGCAAAAAAGATTGATATATAAATGTAATATTTATTGGCTTAAAATATATAACTTATTTAATGAAAATGCATACTTATAAGAAATAAGAGTATAGAAGTGTATTAAAGGAAGAACAATAATCACTTTCTTGAGTCACCTTACCCACTTCACCATTTCCACTTCCCATAGGTAATACTGCTAACCATACCTTAGGTATATTGTGAGAAATTTTTTATTCACAAGAAAATTCAGTGTGTGTGTATACATTTAGGTATGCATGAGTGTGTGTATGTACATATATATATACATATATATACCCACACTTACCTTGAAAAAACATATATTCATTTTCACCTATATATGTAAATATATATTGAAGAACATAAAAATCATATATGTATACTTATTTTTAATTTCTATATTTTGTTGTACCCTATAGTTATACCATAATTGGTTTTATTATTTCAATAGGTAGGGACTTAGACAGACTCAGTTTTGCAGTATTATAAATAACTCTGCAATGAACATCTTGGCATGAATATCTGTGGTAATTGTGTTAGTCCATCTGTAAAGTGGTTAAAATGGAATCTATTTATTAGATGTTATGCACTTATATACACTGCCAAGCTGCCTTCCAAAAGGACTGACTCAATTTATATTCTTGTCATTTTCAACACCCTTACAGTTTTCTCTGCTTCCATTCTTCAATTTACCATTTGATACACTTTATTTATTTTTTCTTATTTATTTTTTTGACAGAGAGAGAGAGAGAGAGAGATCACAGGTAGGCAGAGAGTCAGGCAGAGAAAGAGGGGGAAGCAGGCTCCCCGCCAAGAAAGAAAAGAGCCCAATGGGGGCTCAATCCCAGGACCCTGAGATCAGGACCTGAACCAAAGGCAGAGGTTTAACCCACTGGGCCACCCAGGTGCCCCCAGGGTCCCCTTTAAAACATAGATTTGTCACTTCTACGCTCACAATTTCCCAATCCCTTTTTACTGTATGTGCTGGGGCTGCCCACAGAATGTCACAGACTGGGTGGCTTAGAAAATAGACATTTGGGGTGCCTGGGTGGCTCAGTGGGTTAAGCCTCTGCCTTCAGCTCAGGTCATGATCCCAGGGTCCTGGGATCAAGCCCTGCATTGGGCTCTCTGCTCAGCAGGGAGCCTGCTTCCCCCCCTCTCTCTCTGCCTGCCTCTCTGCCTACTTGTGATCTCTGTCTGGCAAATAAATAAATAAAATCTTAAAAAAAAAAAAAAAGAAAATAGACATTTATTTTCTTAAAGTTTTGGAGGCTGGAAATCCAAGATCAAGGTTCTGAGAGTGTTGGTTTCTGGTGAAACCTTTCTTCCTGGTTTGCTGCAGGCCACCTTTTCATTGTGCTTTAATGAACTTTCCTCAGTGGGTGCATGAGAGATCTTTGCTGATCTTTCCTCTTTCTAAAAATCATATCAGATTAAAGCCCACCCTTATGGTCTCATTGAAACTTAATGACCTTCTCGACCTCCAGTTACAAAATAAAAAAGTCATGGGGATTTAATGTATAGCATGGTGACTATAATTAAAAATACTCTATTACATATATGAAAGTTGCTAAGAGACTAGATCTTAAAAGTTCTCACTAAAAGAAAAAATTTTAACTATGTGTGGTGATGGATGTTAACTAAGCCTGTGGTGGCTATCATTCCACAACATATACATATAGCAAATCATTATATTGTACAACTAAAACTAATACAATATGTGGGGATTCATAGTGCCTGGATAGATAAGATTTAAGTAAAATATGTCTCCCAAGGTGAGATCAATTGAAAAGCAAAGGAGGAGTGCCTGGAATGCTGGGTTTCCTTTAAAGTTTTTGAGTTGAAATGAGCCAGATCCTTACTGTAGCTCAACGCTCTCACCGAGGGAGTAAATGTTTAACTTAGATGAGAAACACTCTCACCTTATGGTCATGTATTCATCATATCCTTAGCCTGCATACCAGTCATGAACTGTTTCCTTCAATCATGCATTGTGCCATATGTTTACGTCTTGATTATTAAAACCTAACATTCCTTTCTATTTTTCTGCTCTTACTTGATGTATTCATAAGACTTGCAATAAATGCAGAGACTAAATCAGGCTCAGGACCTTTCACCACTAGAGCAACTGGTCCTATCGCCCTCTCCTTTCTCTTATTTAGGTGTCTGGGATAATTTTTTGATTCACTGCCTCAGGGTTTGCTGGCCAAACCCAGCAACAATATTACATCTGTTAAATCTCAATAGAAAAATTAATTAAAAAAATTAAAATCCAACTACCCTGGGGCTGCCATCCTGTGAAGAAGCCTAAGCCACAAGAAAGGACCACGTGCATGGATGGAACTAGAGGGTATTATGCAAAGAGAAATAAGTCAGTCAGAGGAAGACAAATACCATATGATTTCATTCACCTGTGAAATTAAGACACAAATCGGAAGAATATAGAGGAAGGAAGGAAAAATACAGTAGGATGAAAATTGAGAGGGAGGCAAACCATAAGAGATGCTGAACTCTAGGAAACAAACATGATTGCAGGAGGGGAGGGAAAGGATAATTGGGTGATGGGCATCAAGGAAGACACTTCATGTAATGAACACTGGGTGTAATATACAACTGATATACAACTAAAACCTGCCTCTGAAACTAACTGAAGAAAAAAAAGGAAGAAGAGGAGGAAGAAGAAGACAACGAAGGAAGGACCACACATAGTCATTCCAGTTACGGGTTCCAGGTAAGTCTAGCCTTCAAGTATCCCCAGCCCAGGTATCAGACATGTGAGTGAAGAAATCTATAGATAATTCTGGACCACTGCCATTAACCATAACTATAACCATAGTTTCCCCTGCTATGTGAGACTTTCTGCTGATACCACAGACATTAGAATCAGAGTTAAGCCATCTTTCCTGTATCCTGTCAAAATTCCTGATCCAGAGAATCTATAATGATAATAAAACAGTTATCCTTTTATGCCACAAAATTTTGGGATGGTTTGTTACCCTCCAATAAATAACTAGAATTCTTTGAATATAGTTTTATTTTTTAACTTAGATTATTTTGGATCCCTGAAAATGATTATTAGTTAAGCTAGTGATAGAAAATATAAAAGTAGAAGGAAGAAAAAATAGTTTAAGAGAAAAAAGTAGAAAAAAAAAAGAGAGAGAGAAAAGTAGAAAGAGGGACTTCCAGGTATGGGAGCATGAGGAAATGAACAATCCTTCTCAGTAAATAAGCAAGTATACACTTCCACTTCAAGGAAAATGAAGTAGATGTGTTTTTCCATATTTCTGTCAGTAAGTACAACTAAAAACTCTGGACACTGACATACATAAATACGTGCATGCTTGTGTGTGTGTGTGTTTTCTAATAATTATAATATATATAAAGCCCAGTTGAAAAAACAAGTCATCTAACTTTTAGTCCAGTGTGCTACCACCAATCTTTAAGCATTTGACTTTGCATATTTAAGTATCAAGGCTACGGCTACATGATTTAAGGGTTTCTGGTCCTATTTTGATAAATGAGTTACCAAAATATAACTTCCAAGTTTTACTTCACATTTGATTAGGATTTTTTGATTTCTTACTCTTTTTACCTTTATCAAGGTGTGGGTTCCTAAAGGGACACAATGGCAGAGGAATACTACTAACTGAAATGCACTGGGAGGCAATTATTCAAAAGGTGATAAAGGGGGACGATATAAATTCAGCAAAATTAAAGTAACATAAGGTTTCATCATTAAATGGATATTTTTCATATCTTTGAAATGTTATAATAAATACCTTTTTTCCCTCTTCTCCCCTTTTCCCCTCCACTTTTTTTCCTCCCTTCCCATCTCCTCTTTATTTTTGTATTAGTTAATGTAAACTATTTCATGTGAATTTCATATTGCCATTTGCTGAATGCTTCCTCTACACTGGAAATTGACACGTTATCTTATTTAAGCTAACCTTACAACTCGTTAAGTTTGGAACTTAAAAATTCCTAAAGGGTGTGTGTGTGGTTGGACATTAAGACCTCGACACTGTGCCATATGCACTATAGCCACTATTTCATTTAGTCTTTGTAGTAAGCCCATGAGGTAGTTATTCTCATAATCTATTTTGGAGGAAACTAAACTTGTCAATGGATGAATAAGCTGTCTGAGGTTGACTCCTGCAGTGAAGGACATAACTGGGATACAGTTTCTGTTCTCCTTGATTTCACATTTCTAGTTCTTAACTACTGTAATTCTCTCCTGCATTTCACTAAAGAAAGGTTTAACATTTGTCATCCTAATTTGAAAGTCACATAGTAAGTAACTGACAGAGCTAGCTAGAACTTCTGATTAGTAATGAAAATTTTATTTCTTTAAAACATGGTATATCAATTCCTTAACTACCAAGAAGTCACCGTAAAATTAAAATGTGTGCTATATACTTCTTACCATCAGAGGTGTACAGTCTGATTGTTAACACTGGCAGATACAAATGATTTCACAGATTACAGGAGTGAATTCCTAAGTAATTGCATTTTAGTCACTGCTCCCATGGACTTTTGATTATAACTTGCCATTACCTTTTACTGCCATAGTGTGTGGCTGATAAGATCATGTAGAGAATTCTTGATAAAGTAGTGCCAGGAGGTTGCTCTGTCTCAGTCTTACCTATTATTTATTCGTTTCTATATCTTATTCTATTTAATTATGTAAAATAACTTATTTGAGGAATAGAATGAACTATAAAGACAAATTTAAGATCAAAATTACGTTTAAGTTATACTCAGGGGAAGATTAAATCTTAAATAAAGAATGGATAATCCAGAAATAATATTTTTTGAATTGTACCCCTAATCCATTTTGGTATTGAGTAATCAAACAAACTTTTCTAGGACTCATTAGTTATTTCAAAAATAATTTATGAAGTGCCGAGATACACCAGTGAATAAAAAATGTAAACCAGTGAGTAAAAGAACAAAGAGGGCAGATTCCTAACCTCATGGAATTCTTATCCTAAAATATTTGAAAAGTGATAATAAGTAGAAAAAAGAAAATTAATTAGTGAGTTAGAAATGAGAAATACAAATAAAAAGAACAAATAATAAGTGGTACATAATGGGGTGGAAGGCAAAGCAAATGCTATGGCAAGAAAATAACCACAATTTCTATACATAACACATTTCATGGATCACCTGGAAGCAAGCTCTTATCACAGAGCCTGTGGAACTTGAGGAATTCTTTAGGCCAATATCAAACATGGCTGCTATTTCACTGATAAAGAGAACCCTAGATTTTGGCTAAAGATTGGAAATAAAGTACCTGTGAAGAGGAACTATAGGAATATAAAAGCATGAGTAATAATAAAAGATGGTTTCTGTTAGGTGCTCATTATTGAGCACTGTGCAAAATTTTGTGCATTATTTAAAAAATAAATGTTTAAAACAATGCTAACAACATAGGCAGGTATTACGTCCATTTTTCAGAGGAGTAAAAGGGGGCTAAGGAAGACAGTGACCTACCCAGGGTCAGAAATTTAGTATGTAGAAGAGGAAAGTTTTCTCACCCATAACTGCTGACATGAAGTTTTTAACCACTATCGCTCATCTAGACAGGTATGTATCTTTATACCCCAGATCTCTAGAAGACTCAAGTAAAGCAAAAATTATTCAGATCCCCATCCAATTATATCAGCCTGAAGCAAATGTGGTAATATGTGTTCTAACAGGAAAAATGTAGAAAAGTTTAGGGAGGGCCTTTTTTTTAAATTTTATTTTTTATAAACATATATTTTTTATCCCCAGGGGTACAGGTCTGTGAATCACCAGGTTTACACATTTCACAGCACTCACCATAGCACATACCCTCCCCAATGTCCATAACCCCACCCCCCCTCCCAATCCCCCTCCCCCCATCAACCCTCAGTTTGTTTTGTGAGATTAAGAGTCACTTATGGTTTGCCTCCCTCCCAATCCCATCTTGTTTCATTTACTCTTCTCCTATCCCCTTAACCCCCCATGTTGCATCTCTTCTTCATATCAGGGAGACATTATGATAGTTGTCTTTCTCCAATTGACTATTTCGCTAAGCATGATACCCTCTAGTTCCATCCACGTCGTCGCAAATGGCAAGATTTCATTTCTTTTGATGGCTACATAGTATTCCATTGTGTATATATACCACATCTTCTTTATCCATTCGTCTGTGGATGGACATCTATGTTCTTTCCATAGATTGGCTATTGTAGACATTGCTGCTATAAACATTCAGGTGCACGTGCCCCTTCGGATCACTACGTTTGTATCTTTAGGGTAAACACCCAGCAGTGCAATTGCTGGGTCATAGGGTAGTTCTATTTTCAATATTTTGAGGAACCTCCATGCTGTTTTCCAGAGTGGTTGAACCAGCTTGCATTCCCACCAACAGTGTAGGAGGGTTCCCCTTTCTCCGCATCCTCACCAGCATCTGTCATTTCCTGACTTGTTAATTTTAGCCATTCTGACTGGTGTGAGGTGATATCTCATGGTGGTTTTGATTTGTATTTCCCTGATGCCGAGTGATATGGAGCACTTTTTCATGTGTCTGTTGGCCATCTGGATGTCTTTTTTGCAGAAATGTCTGTTCATGTCTTCTGCCCATTTCTTGATTGGATTATTTGTTCTTTGGGTGTTGAGTTTGCTAAGTTCTTTATAGATTTTGGACACTAGCCCTTTATCTGATATGTCGTTTGCAAATATCTTCTCCCATTCTGTCAGTTGTCTTTTGGTTTTGTTCACTGTTTCCTTTGCTGTGCAGAAGCTTTTGATCTTGATAAAATCCCAATAGTTCATTTTTGCCCTTGCTTCCCTTGCCTTTGGCGAAGTTCCTAGGAAGATGTTGCTGTGGCTGGGGTCGAAGAGGTTGCTGCCTGTGTTCTCCTCAAGGATTTTGAGGGATTCCTTTCTCACATTGAGATCCTTCATCCATTTTGAGTCTATTTTCGTGTGTGGTGTAAGGAAATGATCCAATTTCATTTTTCTGCATGTGGCTACCCAATTTTCCCAACACCATTTATTGAAGAGGCTGTCTTTTTTCCATTGGACATTCTTTCCTGCTTTGTCGAAGATGAGTTGACCATAGAGTTGAGGGTCTATTTCTGGGCTCTCTATTCTGTTCCATTGATCTATGTGTCTGTTTTTGTGCCAGTACCATGCTGTCTTGATGATGACAGCTTTGTAATAGAGCTTGAAGTCCGGAATTGTGATGCCACCAACTTTGGCTTTCTTTTTCAATATTCCTTTGGCTATTCGAGGTCTTTTCTGGTTCCATATGAATTTTAGGATTCTTTGTTCCATTTCTTTGAAAAAAATGGATGGTACTTTGATAGGAATTGCATTAAATGTGTAGATTGCTTTAGGTAGCATAGACATTTTCACAATATTTATTCTTCTAGGGAGGGCCTTTTGTCTTGAATCTTCCAGAATGTGGTGATGGCAGTGGGGAGTTACTAAAGCAGTAACAGGACCAATTTGGCAGTGGGGTAGAAATTGTAATGGGTCCTCTCTCTCTGAGTACTTTAGGTTGTTTTATTTTTTCTTGTTTTCTGAATCAGTGAAGAATAACTTTGAGTTTGGAGGGGTTTTGTTTGTTTGTTTGTTTGTTTGTTTGTTTTTACTTGAATAGTTTATGCCCATGTGGACATTTAATTATATAACTTGTGTACAACCGAAGGTGAGTTGTCTGCTTTTTCTTTCTCTCAATAGTTCTTCCTGGTAATTCCTTTAGTGTAACAATACTTCAAATATATATAGAAAGCAGGAGTCTGACTTAGCAATCAGAATGAATATAGAAATTCAAAGCTGCTAGCATAAGAAAAAATGGTAATTCGTATCAAATACAAGGATGTATTTGTTGGAGGATATGGTCTCCCCTTGATGAATTCATGTTCCTAGATTAGAATGTACATGTGAGAAGCTTTCTCACTAAATTTTCAGGTTAAAATTTGGTGTACTTGAAAGTTTGGTGGTATATACAGGTGCTTAGGCAAACATTTGGATACAGACAAGTCGTCTCACTTTGCTTCTCAATAAAACTCCATTTGTGGAAAAAATGAAATACTGTGTTTAGGTATAATTTCTCAAAATAAGATTATTAGTGCATGAAAATATTTAATAATGAAGGAACATTCTTAGAAGTCAAAACTGTACCTACTCCTTCCTTCCTTCTTTCCCTTTCTTTCTTTCTTTCTTTCTTTCTTTCTTTCTTTCTTTCTTTTTAAAGATTTTATTTGTGAGCTAGAGAGAGCATGAGAGCACAAGCGGGGGGGCAGCAGTCAGAGGGAGAAGCAGGCTCCTTAATGAGCAAGGAGTCCAATGTGGGACTTGATCCCAGAACCCTGGGATCATAACCTGAGCCAAAGGGAGACGCTTAACCAACCAGGTCTCCCTCCACTTTTTTTTTTCAGGCACTGAAACAGTATGGTAGTGCAATTAAATAGAAGGATTAATCTCTATAACTTGGCATAAAACATTTTTCATTTTTCATAAAACATTTTCAAGAACATTTATTTGGGGACGCCGGGTGGCTCAGTTGGTTAAGCAGCTGCCTTCGGCTCAGGTCATGATCCCAGCGTCCTGGGATCGAGTCCCACATCGGGCTCCTTGCTTGGCGGGGAGCCTGCTTCTCCCTCTGCCTCTGCCTGCCATTCTGTCTGCCTGTGCTCGCTCGCTCTCCTCTCTCTCTCTGACAAATAAATAAAATCTTTAAAAAAAAAAAAAGAACATTTATTTGTTCTCACAACTTATTTTTTATAATCCATGTGTGTCATAGTCTAACATTTTTAAAAAGATACCTGTTCATCTTTATGGATTTAACTGTAGTTCTTTGGCTCAAAATTTTGTTCAGGAATTTATATTTTGCTAAATTAAGTGATATTCTAATATTTCATAAATATATTTATAGGACAATCTTAAGATTTATATCAGGATGTATAATGGAGTGAGAGAGGTGCTTTTATTTTTTGTTTACCCCATCTGAATTTTATATTTAAGAATATGTATTTACTATATAATATGAATGCTTAATTAAAAGTAAAAGGCTTTTACTTTTTTTTTTTTTGCATTTTTTTTTATTTTATTTTTTCAGCATAACAGTATTCATTATTTTTGCACCACACCCAGTGCTCCATGCAATCCGTGCCCTCTACAATACCCACCACCTGGTGCCCCCAACCTCCCACCCCCCACCCCTTCAAAATTCTCAGATCGTTTTTCAGAGTCCATAGTCTCTCATGGTTCACCTCCCCTTCCAATTTTTACAAGTAACTTTTACAAAGTTACAGAAAATGTGATTGACCTGCATTTCTATTTCATTCTATGCAAAAGATTATCATTACCTTGGCTGCTAAGAGTTCCTTAACAAGCAGGGTATATTTAAGATGTTTGTTATTGACAGATGCTGGCGAGGATGCGGAGAAAGGGGAACCCTCCTACACTGTTGGTGGGAATGCAAGCTGGTGCAACCACTCTGGAAAACAGCATGGAGGTTCCTCAAAATGTTGAAAATAGAACTACCCTATGACCCTGCAATTGCACTGCTGGGTGTTTACCCTAAAGATACAAACGTAGTGATCCGAAGGGGCACGTGCACCCGAATGTTTATAGCAGCAATGTCTACAATAGCCAAACTATGGAAAGAACCTAGATGTCCATCTACGGACGAATGGATAAAGAAGATGTGGTATATATACACAATGGAATACTATGCAGCCATCAAAAGAAATGAAATCTTGCCATTTGCGACGACGTGGATGGAACTAGAGGGTATCATGCTTAGCGAAATAAGTCAATCGGAGAAAGACAACTATCATATGATCTCCCTGATATGAGGGAGAGGAGATGCAACATGGGGGGTTAAGGGGGTAGGAGAAGAGTAAATGAAACAAGATGGGATTGGGAGGGAGACAAACCATAAGTGACTCTTAATCTCACAAAACAAACTGAGGGTTGATGCGGGGAAGGGGTTGGGAGAGGGGGTGGGGTTATGGATATTGGGGAGGGTATGTGCTATGGTGAGTGTTGTGAAGTGTGTAAACCTGGCGATTCGCAGACCTGTACCCCTGGGGATAAAAATATATGTTTATAAAGCTGTAAAAAAAAAAAAAAAGAAAAGAAAAGAAAAAGAAAAAAAAGAAAGGATGAATTCCCAAGTTTTGTAGCAACATGGACGGGACTGGAAGAGATTATGCTGAGTAAAATAAGTCAAGCAGAGAGAGTCAATTATCATATGGTTTCACTTATTTGTGTTGCATAACAAATAGCATGGAGGACAAGGGGAGATGGAGAGGAGAAGGGAGTTGAGGGAAATTGGAAGGGGAGGTGAACCATGAGAGACTATGGACTCTGAAAAACGATCTGAGAATTTTGAAGGGGTGGGGGGTGGGAGGTTGGGGGCACCAGGTGGTGGGTATTGTAGAGGGCATGGATTGCATGGAGCACTGGGTGTGGTGCAAAAATAATGAATATTGTTATGCTGAAAAAATAAAAAAATTAAAAAAAAAGATGTTTGTTATTATTAGCAACACATCTGCTGCTGAAGATTCTACTGGCTGAGAAAGGAAAGCTTTCTCAACACCTTTGGCAATGACGCTGGTAAGCACGCTGTTCTTCATTCTCTTGGTCCTCCATGTCTAGAACATATGCTTTGAGCTGTGTTTCTATAAATATGGTGAGTTGTGCTGGTGTCTTAAAAACTCACATTATGTAAAAAGAATTTAATCTGGATTTGGATTTTTTTGTGGGGGAGGTGTTTAAATATCAAAAATCTCAAACTCACCTTTCCACCTTCTCATTCCAGCTCATTCTCTCTACAAATTTGAATAGTCCTTCAATTCCATCAAGAATTAAAATCTATTAATCCTAGAATACTTTCACTTTTTTCCAAAAACATTTCCCTCCTTTCCAGGATAAATTGTGTGCATTTATTTTATACAACAAATACATATCCCTGCAGTCATCTTCACTCCTTTACACCTCTACTTGCAAAGCCAGTTCAGTTTAAAAACATGTTCTGTACCTCCGTCTTCTGGACCAGCTGGATATAGCTGGAGAATATTTTATAATCATACTGACTTTCTTATAGTAAAATTGAGTATGTCATGCCAATTCTTCCTGTTTGTGCATTCACGATCTGTTCTCTTAGATGGCACTATCTTACCTCCATTATGTACTATTATGCAACCCTATAAAACTTTCTAGGACTCTTGCTCTAGGAATAAGTAGTAGATATGAAAAATACTTGTTGATGAATGAATTTATACGGTGACTATATTGAACTCATTTTGATTTTTCAGTTACCTTTTTCACACTGAATTACACAGAAAGGAAAAAAAAATTGGGAATATATGTTCTTCCCCCCCCCTCTTTTTTTAAAGGGTTTTAAACTTTTTTTCCCTTCTATTTAAATTTACAATTATCTTCTTGGGATTTAATTCAGTCTGGCTCCTTATTCTATTGTTTTGTTTTGTTTAATGTTGTAACTCAACCAAAATTTCTAATTTTGCTTTCCTACTTTTCTTCAAGATAAAACAATGTTATCTCAGTGTAAATAGCAAAATGGTCCCCAACAAAATAATATGTACTATTTGGATGTAGGCAAAATTTTCTTTTACATTTGTGCTTGATATACCATAATGTGCCACGGAGTTTGAGAATGTCTTTGTAATCTCTCACTTATAGATACAGTAAAATTAAATTATTATTCATCTCATTTTTATTCAGCACTGAGATGTACTGGTTTCAGGCATGGTTGCTGTAAGGGGTGAAACTAATTAGAGGAGAAAAGAACTCAGAGTCACCTAATGTCATTTTCAAACTTAAAAGGAAATTTGGAAAGGAAATTTGATAAAATGCTATCTTACACCAAATGTGAACCATCAGACAAAAGCATAACTGATACTGAAGCTTTTCAGTTCAGCTTTGAGTTTAACAAATAGTGATTTAACAGTCATCCTAATGCATGAATATCATGTACAATGAACTTAAATTTGGCTATTGCTTTAACCTCCCTTGATGGGGAACTCCTTCTCACGTTACAGGTTTCCTTCCCCTTGTTGATTATTCTTCACTAGATCTGCTAGAGTTTGACTACACACAGCACAAACATTTCAAATGTGGCCTAATTGGATTAAAATAGACATTCCCCCATTATTCTGGAGACTCCATGACAAGTAAGTCAGCCTAAACAATCTAAGCACACATTAACTTTTTTTTTTTTGGTAGCCACCAAATAATTTAGTGTGGGTGATCTGGCCACCTCAAACAATATCCTTAAAATTCTAATAGACATAAGGCTATTAGGTAAAAGTAAATGTCCCCATCTTTCTTGCTTTTTTTTCCCTACTACCCTCTTCCCCTCCATTCTATTTCAAATATTTATATATAAAAGCAGATGTATATTTACATATAGATACAATGTATATAATGAGGTCTCAAAGCCCATGTCTGTATTGCTTGACAACATTTCCTTGTATTCAATTAATGACTGAATATGAGTGGGTAAAAACCTGGTTTAGTTGAGATTTTCAGAATTCCTCACCAGTGCTTTCTAGATGGGATTTAGAAAAAAGAAGACTGGCCTCTCTCTGGTGTATCTGCCAAGTGGGAGAGAATTGTTGGCAGCCATGATATGGACTAACAGTGGCAGGTGATCTGCAGAAGGAAAGAATGAAATCGTTAATGTAGATAGAAGAGAAGGAAGGGAGAGAAATACAAGAAAAGAAAGAAAAGATGCTGAGTATTTGGTTCTACAAGTCCTAAATAGATTCATGCTTTGCCTTTGGTTTTGTTATTATATGAACAATTCAAATATGCTTTCATATTTGAATATGAAAATTCAAATTCCCTTCTTTTAGCTAAGGAAACTCGAATCAGCCTTCTGACATTTAGAATCAAATGAGAAACATCTAAAATAGTGTACATGTGTGTGTCTGTTTTTTTACACAAAAATATTCATACTATATTTTGTTCTATTTCCTTTTTATTTATTTTTTCAAATTTAACAATGTGTCATGGACATTATTCTATGTAGTTGAATTTTTGACATTTATTATCAGTAATCTTATATCTCACCAGGTATTACAACACTTTAAGCCTGCTCCTCTTGTCTGTCCTGTTCACACTCTACCCTTATCTCTATCTCCCAGAGATAGTTATTACAATGTTTTTCTAAATTTAAAAAAATGTAATATATTTTAGGTTCACTATTATTTTTATTATTTATCATCAAAGGTAGGGTACTTTTGTATCACTGAAATCTCAAGCTGTAGACTACTCTTTGTGATTAATAAGGTTGATAATTTAAATATGACACAAGACAAAAAGTAGTGACTCAAGAGCAAGACAAACATAAACAAAAAGAATAATGCCAGCTACCATTTATCTACTATATGCTAAGAGTATTTGTTCTCAACATGCATTAGTGTACTTTGACCTTCACCCAAAATTTCTATGTTAGTATTATTTTTCTCATTTTACAGTTAGAAAACTAAAGAGATTACTTTTCTTGTCCAGGGTCTGAGAGATTAAAGCATAAATGAGTTCAAACCAAAGTTTTTCTGACTACAAATGTGTATTGAAAAAATGTACAGTGAATTAAGGTATGGGGCATCAGACAACTCTGAAATAAATTATAGGGGATAATTTAAACTATAATTTTGGAATAGATCCAGTTTAGGGTGATACAGGGAAGTTCAATAATAAAGAAGTAAAGATCAGACTATTTGCCCAAAAGTAAGTTTAGAATTAATTAGTTCCTAAACAAACTCGATTGGCATTCTTAACATTTGCATGGATTTCAGAACTCCATCAGGGACTTTTTTATTCTTTTTCTTAAAACTGAAAAGTATGAACTTTAAAATAATGTTTAGAATGGAAGAAGTACATTGTGAAAATAAGGGACAATGTAAGAAAACTAAGTGACTATTACAAATTTTCCTGATTTATTAGACCATTGTTTCACAAAGTAAGGCATGACAACATCAAAGACATTGTAAACAATGTGTAAATTGAGGGACGCCTGGATGGCTCAGTTGGTTAAGCAGCTGCCTTCGGCTCAGGTCATGATCCCAGCGTCCTGGGATCAAGTCCCACATCGGGCTCCTTGCTCGGCGGGGAGCCTGCTTCTCCCTCTGCCTGCCATTCTGTCTGCCTGTGCTTGCTCTCTCTCCCTCTCTCTCTCTGACAAATAAATAAATAAAATCTTTAAAAAAAAAAAAACAAAAAAAAAAAACAATGTGTAAATTGAGAGAGCTGCTGTAGGAGAGTCTCCATTTGGAAAGAATCACTCACTTTACCTACCCTCATCCACTGTCCCCTCTTTCTCACTCTTCTGTGTATTTCTCTCTCTCTCTCTCTCTCTCAGGGAGATGACATCACTGTGACCTGTTTTGTGAGTACCTCATAGAATTACTAGTTCATAGTCTCCAGAAAAATGAAAAAATAAATAAGGCAGTTATTTGTAATTGTTGTAGAACCTAACGTAGAAATATAGTCAACATGATGGCTTTAGAATTTGAACCTAAATTATTTATAGCATCATGTTCAAAAACCTGAAATTAATATTTTTGCTGTTTTATAAGTCTACTAGAATATCTTTGTCTCTTTTGCCATACTCAACATTTCATGTCCATGAGATGTGTTCTGGGGGGAAATTTTCAAATAATTGTTGAGGCAAGGAAAAATGTTCAGCAATGCTTACGAAAATTACAAAAGGCTTTGTCATTTGTTCAAAACATATTTTTGGCTTTTGAAAATTGATTAACATTGGCTTTCAGTACAGTTTTGGTCACTTTCTGTCAATGAAATTTGGCCAAATGAATTAAAATCTGTGAGCTGTGGCTTTCTCATGTATAAAATGAAGCTTATAGTCAATTATAGTGCTGTAGGAGGACTAGATGTGATAAGGTAGATAAAGAACAGAATCAGGGAATTCCAATAAAGATGATTGTTAATAGCACCCAATAATTATCAAATGCTTACTGTGTTCCAACTTTAAACTCAGCACAGTTTATGAATGAACATATTTGATCTCCAAAATAATACCATAAATTGACTAATAAAATTATCCCCATTTTACAGATAACAAAACAGACATAGAGAGTTTAATAACTAAACCTAACCACAGTGCCAGTATTTAAACTCAGTCTGCCTGAGAGTGTGTGATCTTTACTAAAATCCTACTTTTCTCAAGCAAAAATACAAAAACAAAAACAAAATCACACATACAACACAAAAAATATTTATGTAAAAATAAACAAAGAGCATAAAATAAAAAACTAAATACTCAGCAAGTAAAATATAGTTAAAAAGGAAATAACATTTCACATGTGTTCATATCCTCCACTCATATCAAAGAATAGTTGTCAGGTGTTTAAAATGAAGATAACAGAAAGAGAATTTTCGTAATAAATCAAGCTCCCTAGTTTAGAAATACAATGAGTCATAGTAGATTGGGAAATGAAATAAATTCTTAAGAGTTCTTCCATAATAATAAGATTGGCAAGACATATTTAAAGATTTACGTAGGCTATATGAAGATTCTGCAAAACCTCTTCTGGATTTAAATATTAATCCACTGCAACCTTGGAGAAGAAATTTCTCAGCTAGTTATGTTTGTTTATTTGTTTTTTACTCCTGAATCAATTTCCTAACTGGTAGGGGTGAGTTGTACACATTATTCTGGTGTTGAACTATAGAAAAGAGGTATCTGTGCAATGATAATCATATATTGAACACAAATAGTACAGCCTATGGTCTATAGGGCTGTAATCATGACCAGACATCTCACCAAATTTGCTGCTACCCAAAGGAAAAGATCAAATCAAACCAAAGTGGCTTCTCATCCCTCAGAGAACAGGTTAAGCTTTTCATGTGGAAGAGCAGACCATATGCTTGGGACCCAACAAAAATTTTACAAAAACAAAACACAAAAGCACAGAGCGCTCACAAAATTCTTTTCTCTCTCCTAACAATCTTTATGACACTGGCATTATTGAATTTTACAGGAAAAAAAAAAAATCCTGACTCTATCTAGCTAGAAATACAAGCTCATTTCAAAAGATAAAAAAAAAAAAAAAGTAAAGATGAATTTGGGATAACTTTACGGAAAAAAGAAAATAAGTATCTTTATTGTTTGCAGTACAAAAAGCTAAGAATTATAAATGTAATTAAATTGCTATCTGCATGACTAAATGTATTAAAAGAGGCAAAGGAATGATTTAAATACTTCCACTTATATTTTCTTGGCTAAAGTCGTATAGCCATAACCAACTTCCAAATGAGAAGCAAGAATCTTCCTATGTCCCTGGAAGAAGAGATGAACTGTATGTCCTCACTCTCTCTCTCTCTCCTTCTTTCTCTCTGCTCCCCCTTACCTTTCTCCCTTTCTTCCTCCCCTCACGTCTCTCCTCTTCATCTCCCTTTCATTCCCTTTCTCTTCCTACCCCATCTCTCTACCTCTCTCCACTCTTTCATTTAAAAGCTGTTTAGTGACTTTCCAATCTGTTATCAGATATACTATATGAAAATATTACCTTGCATTATAAAATAAAAGGAAAAATGTATTGTATGGTTATCAGATTGGCTTGGCAAGGTATTTTCAGTTATGGCACTATTAGGATTACATACAATCAAAATGTGTTAAATATCTATCATGTGCTCTGCAATACATTATGTGGTATTATGGAACTAAAAATATTAATGTATGATGTTAAGCTTTCTTTTCTCTTTTTCATTTCCTTTTGAGTGTGGTCCAAATAGACCTCTGAAACACTGTTGCCATGAGATAATTTTAAAACAAGTTTTAGTAGAAGAAAAGCCCAGACATTTTCCAGAATTCATGATATATTTGTAATATTATATTCTTATTTTTAGCAAACAGTTGTTTGTGATTACAACTATGGCACATGAGTTCTAACATAAAACTAACTCTATAAAAATGAAGCCAGAAAAAGTATTTCTTATATTAATTTTTCAGCATCAGTATATATAATTTCATTAACACCTAATTTCTGCATTTATAAATTAGGGATAGCAATAAACTTATATTTTTTGTGGAAATTAAGTGATATGGTATATAAAAAGCACTTACTGTACTGTTGCTTTGTAATCAAACAAAGGAAATTCTGTAATTAACGCTGAAACCTTATAGTTGTTAAGTAGACATCTCTTAAAATCAATGTTTAAAATGGAAGCAAATCACATATAAACAGAAAGCGCATCCATAATATATATAAGAATTATATGAAGAATTAGTTCAGAAAAGTGTGGACGTTTCAAAAAAAAGTTCATCACTTTCAAAGAAATTTAAAAAAAAATACAGACTCTGAAAGTGTTGAGGGAGAGAGATTGAGAATAAAACAGAAAAGAGCATGCATTAAAGAAAAACGAGAGGAAGAAATGGAAAGATAACAAAGAAGAAATAGACTGAAAAGGAGTATGAGAAGTAAACTGGAAGAAATTTGAAAATAAGTGCAACATAATAATAAAGATATTTTAGGGTGCCTGGGTGGCTCAGTGGGTTAAGCCCCTGCCTTTGGCTCGGGTCATGATCTCAGGGGTCCTGGGATCGAGTCCTGCATTGGTCTCTCTGCTTGGCGGGGAGCCTGCTTCCCTCTCTCTCTCTCACTCTGCCTGCCTCTCTGCCTACTTGTGATCTCTCTCTGTCAAATAAATAAAATCTTTAAAAAAAAATAATAAAGATGTTTTAGACATGAAAACCATACTAGAAATAAAAATAAAATAAAACTATATATTTTTTAAGATTTTATTTATTTATTTATTCATTCATTCATTCATTCATTCATTTATTTATTTTAGAGAGAGAGTGTGTGCATTAGTGGGAGGAGGAGCAAAGGGAGAGGGAGAGGAATATCAAGCAGATTCCATCCAGGGGGAGGAGCCCAACATGGGGCTCAATCTCAGGACCCGAGATCATGACCTGAGACAAAACCAGAGTCAGAGACTTAACTGAGTCACCCAGGCACCCCCATAAATATAAGTTTTATACAATAAAATATAAAATAGGTAATTAAAATTGAAGTCAAATATATGTATTACTGGCTAAAAGAAATTATATAAAATAAAACAATAAAGAAATCATAGTAAAGAACATGATTAAAGAAATTATGATAGGTAAGAATAAAAAAGGAAATTCATAAGATAATTGCCATTCCTTAAAACTAGAAAATAGCGAATAAACTAAAAAATATTCTGATATAAAAGGTGAAAACTCTCCTGAAATAAAAGAATACACCAGAAGCAGATTTTTAGATGAAGAATCTATGAAAAGGATGAGTTTTTTCAAGATAAGACCAGTAGGAAGTAGAGAAATGGAAACAGAAATGGAAGGAAGCCAAACAGTCATATGATACCTAGTAAATTACCAGAAGGGGAAAACATGAACATAATCTCTCAGGGTAGCTTTGGAGACAGTATAGCTCATATCTAAGGACTGTTCCACTCAGAGGCAAGGAAACCATAGCATTTATATCCTGCATGCATCAGTCACTGTTTAATAGCTACTCTCAGACCAGGTGGGGATATGAAACCTCAGGGATTCTAGTTTTTCAAGAGCAGGCAAAATGAATCTGGTAACCTGAGGACAGCTGCTAACAGAGAGACTCAGGTGCTTATTGTTTTGAGTAAGCACACACTGGAAGTTGGCATTCATGAAAATGATAAACGTAATTGAAATGATATAGGAGGAACAGAACATTATTACAATGTAAAACCTTAGATTGAAAGGACAAATCAAGCTCTAAAGAAACCTTAGTACAAGATGATCAACAACATGATATAATATTTTATTGTTGTTTTCATTTCAAAGCTAAAATTCTATGGTCTCCAAATACAAAAAAGCCAATCACTTATTAGTGAAAACAACCAAAAAAATTAATTTGGCTTTACAGCTTATTGTATTCCATTTATTTGTCTATACTAGAAGATACATTTGCCAGGTCTAAAAAATGTTGAGACCTAAGATCTGACTGAATTATTTTGTTCCCAGACAAGTTATTAGCAATTTAAGATGCAAATTAATAAAACCTGTGGTTGAAATTGAGCCTACTAGAGATGAATCAAAATAATAGTAATACTTTCCTCAGTTTTAGAGAAACTGGTAAAAGGAATGACAGTGAGAATGAAAAGCATTTAAATTAAAAAAAAAAGCTATAATGAAATACTTATGATAATTTAATGTATAGAGCATATGTCAATGTCTTAAATCTTGACAATATAAAAATAATACATGAGGTATTTGGGAAAAATGGTGGAAGAGAAATGACAGAGCTCTGTAAGTGTGCTAACCTCCTTACATTTCATAGAAAAATCAACAAAAATGTCTAAAATTGAAAAGTCATAAAAGGGAGATTTATGTCCATTTTTAGATAGAAGTATCTCTAAACTATAATATTATGTGAAAGTCCCAGTTACAGAAAATGTGAAAAAAAAAAAAGTAGCAAAATTTGCTTGAAGTCTCTTGTGGAGAGTAGATTTTTTTTTTTTTTTTAAGCAATGGAGGGAGTTAAGGTCATGAAGAGAGACAGAGTCATTTCATTTTCATTTATATCCTCTGTACTATGTGGATTTTAACATATACATAAATTACTTTAAAAAGAAAAAACCCTATAAATACATTTATTAAAAGTAATCTATATTTTCAGACAACAACAACAAAGACATCTAAATTGGTAAAGAATTAAAGCTTTCAACTATTTGCAGATGCCATGATATTATATATAGAAAACATTAAAAATTCCACCATTAAACTACTAGAATTGATAAATGAATTCAGTAAAATCACATGATACACAATGTATAGAAATCTATTGTATTTCTAGACACTAATAATGAAGCAGCAGAAAGAGAAATTAAGAAAACACTCCCATTTACAATTACATCCAAAATAATAAAGTACCTAGGAATAAAACCAAAGAGGTGAAAGATCTGTATGCTAAAAACTCTAAAACACTGATGAAGGAAATTTAAGATGACACAAAGAAATGGAGAGACATTCTCTGCTCATGGTTTGGAAGAACAAATATTGCTAAGATGTCTATATTACCCAAAGCAATCTACATATTTAATGCAATCCCTATCAAAATACCAACAGCATTTTTCACAGCACTGGAATAAACAATTCCAAAATTTGTATGGGACTACAAAAGACGCTGTATAGCCAAAGCAATCTTGAAAAAGAAAAAAAAAGAAAAAAAAAAAAGGAGATTTCAGGCTTCAAATTATACTACAAAACTGTCGCAATCAAAACAGTATGGTAATGGCACAAAAATAGACACACAAATCAATAGACCAGAATAGAAAACCCAGAAATAAACCTGCAGTTATATGGTCAATTAATCTTCAACATAGGAGGAAAGAATATGCAATGGGAATAAGGCAGTCTCCTCCACAAATGGTGTTGGGAAAACTGGGCAGCCACATGCAAAAGAATGAATCTGGACCACTTTCTTACACCATAACAAAAATAGATGAATGACATTTAGTGAGACCTGAAATCATAAAAATCCTAAAAGAGAGCACAAGCAGTAATTTCTCTGACATGCGCCGTAGCAACATTTTTCTAGACAGGTTCCTTGAAGCAAAGGAAACAAAAGCAAAGATAAATTATTGGGACAACATCAAAATAAAAAGCTTCTTCACAGCCAAGGAAGCAATCAACAAAATTAAAAGCAACATACTGAATGGGAGAAGATATTTGTAAATTACATATTCAATAATTAGTACCCAAAATATATAAAGACTTGAAACAATTCAATATCCAAAAAACAAATAATCCAGTTCAAAAATGGGCGGATGACATCAACAGATATTTCTCTAAAGAAGATTAGACAGATGGCCAGCAGACATATGAAAAGATGCTCGACATAATTCGTCATCAGGGAAATACAAATCAAAACCATAATGAGATATCACCTCATATTTATCGGAATGGCTAAAATCAAAACCAGAAGAAACAACAAGTGTTGTTGAGGATGTGGAGAAAAAAAGAACCCTAGTGCACTGTTGGTGGGAACGCAAACTGGTGCAGCCACTGTGGAAAATAGTATGAAACTTCCTCAAAAAGTTAAAAATAGAACTACCATATGACCTAGTAATCACCCTACCAGGTATTTACCCAAAGAATACAAAAACAGTAATTCAAAAGGATACATGCACCCCTATGTTAATTGCAGCATTATTTACAATAGCCAAACTTAGTAGCAGCCCAGGGGTCCAGTGATAGATGAGTTGATTAAGAAGAGATGGTAAATATATACAATGGAGTATTACACAACCATAAAAAGGAATGAAATCTTCCCATCTGCAACAACATGGATAAAGCCAGAGAGTATAATGCTAAGCAAAATAAGTCAGTCAGAGAAAGACAAATCCCATATGATTTCACTCATATGTGAAATTTAAGAAACAAAACAAATAAACAAAGGGTGGGGTGGGGGAGGGGAACAGAAGGAGACAAACCAAGAAACAGACTCTAGACAGTAGAGACCAACCGATGGGTACCAGACGAGAGGTGGGCGTGCATGGGTGAAATATGCCAGGGATTAAAGAGAACACTTACCCCATGAGCCAGGAGCAAGGTATAGAATTGCTAAATCACTATATTGTACATCTGAAACAAACAGAAGACTATATATTGACTGTACTGGAATTAAAATTAAAAACTTAAAAAAATCTACATTATAATGCCATGACAGTGATATACATATAAAAAGATACTCCAGTATTTTGGAGATTTTTTTTTCAAAAACTCAGTGCTACTGATAATAATTGTGTAGAGTTTAAGAGGGTCTTTTTTTAGCATTCTGATTTCTTCTCAAGATTGATGAGTTTTTGAAAGAAATCAATGTTGAATACTCAGAGGATTTTACTCAAAGATTATTTCATTCTTTCCTGAAATAGTTATTTCTGGATTTCCAATTTGAAAGAATAGTGTACCTATCATGGAAGATTTTTCAACAACCCTAAACTCTGTCAAGGATCAGATTTAACCGTACATACAGAACTAGATTTAAAGAAGAGTCTCTCTACAAAGACTTTAGAATAGCATACGGCTTATGTGAAAAATGTGCAGTTGTTGCACATGTCTACAATAATTTTATCAACAAAGTTTGTGTTCATACATATAAATTTGCCTTCAATAAAAATGAAGATGTTTCCATTTGAGAATGGACTTCTTAATCCAAAAACATCTGCTAAGGGAAAATAATTTTGCTATTAAAAATATTTATTATACAAAAAAAGCCAAGTCAACTCATTATATTAATTACAACAAGTTAGCCTATACTAGATATTCAGTCCTAATAGTAACAGTTTAATGTTATTATATTTTAATTATTATATTATCTATTTTATTATTATTATTATTATTATTATTATTTACTCACATGCAGTTTAGGATTGCCTCAAGAAGGCAGAATAGGGGTGTGTGGGGGTGGAGGGGGTAGATGGGATGCTCTCTTTACACAGTTATTCATAGGTGCAGGCTGAGGAATGTTTGATCCTCATTGCCTGGTTCTTATGCAACCTTAGGTATTGCAGTCTCGGTGAATTAGAGGAGAAAAAACTTGGAAAGGTATCTGTGGAAGTTTTAATCAGCTGAAACCAAAGGTGACCATCACTTAATCTCAATATTTCACAGGCTAGAACTTGGTCATGTGGCCACATTCAGCTGGAACAGCTAGATTAATTGTGTATATATATTAAATTTAAAACTGTCTACATATTTCTACAGCCTCTCCCATCAAGAGGTGGGGTCTTTTTCCTCACACCTGGAATCTGATCTTGCCCAAAGGACTACTATTAACCAAAAGAATATGATGTAAATGACTTGTGCACATTTTGAGCCTAGGACTTAAGAGATTTGTAGCTTCTGCTCTCCTTTGCAATAGTGCAGAGATTGGAAATCAGTCTAAAGTGGATGGAGTGACCAGATGGAGGAGAACCTGGCCAAGGATCTGCCAAACATCAGACATGGGAGGCCATCCTAGACCATTCAGCTCTAGTAGGTCTAGCAGGTGACTGCAGGTGCCTTACTAAGACCAACGCAGACCATAAAAACACCTCCGCTAATCCCAGTCCAAACTGCTAACTCATAGAATTAGGAACTGAAATTTTTTTAAAAAAATTGTTTATTTGAACCATTAATTCTGGGATGGATTGTTATATAGTACAGGCTAACTGATTAAGTGGCCGTGAAGAAAGAGGAGAAGTAAACAGATTGTGGCGAACAGCTAGCACTTTTGTGATACTCCTTGGAAGAAAAAGATCTACAATTTTCTAAAATTTCACGATTTTGCAAGTTTCTTAGTAAAATTAGCAGTTTCTTATGACTTTCAGGTGCTATTAAATACCTAGAGAAAGTAATATTAAAGAAGGATTGTGGTGCTTAATTTAGAATATTCACAAATCTATATTGTGCAATATAAAGAATACTGAAAGCTAATGCATACATCACTTGCTATTTGCAAAATCTCTTCTTTTTCTGCCTTATGTTTTTTTTTTAATTTTAGTAAGAATAATGGCAATGCGTTCGATGCCTAGATTTAACTATAATGAATTATATAGACTAAATGATTTTAATTGAAGGGAGTATAGTCAGAATATGCAGACTTGGCAAATTCATATCCAATATGAAATTCAGAGCAAGGATAATCTACCCAAGAAGGAAAAAGGGTAAAAAGATTAATAGTGGGATATAAAGGAAAAGCAAGTTGACACATTGTGATACACTAGTATTTCTTTCCTTTTTTTTTTTTAAGACTTTATTTATTTATTTGACAGAGAGAGAGAGAGACAGCGAGAGAGGGAACACAAGCAGGGGGAGTGGGAGAGGGAGAAGCAGGCTCCCATGTGGGGTTTGATTCCAGGACTCTGGTATCATGACCTGAGCTGAAAGGCAGACGTCTAATGACTAAGCCACCTAAATGCCCCGATACACTAGTGTTTCTAAATATTTTCCATTACGCCAAGTATTTTAGCACTATACAGTGGCAATATTTTCCAAACCAAATATAGGATTTACAAATGTATGGATAAAGACTACTTGTCAGAATATTTAAATTAGGAAAGTCCAAGCTAGAGATTGGTAGACTGAAAAAAGATAATCGATTCACAATAATAAATAATTTATATTCATATATTTGTTTTGAGCTATACAATAAACAGAATTGATATCTAACAGTAAAATTTCCAACTAATCTATAATAAAAACCTCATTTTTTGGCAATAAAAATAGTTTCTTACCTAATACAAGCTAACATATGTTTATACACTAAAAATAAGACATATTTCTTCAGTGAAATTATATTTGTTTTAAGTAAATCCAAGATAGATATTTATAAATTCAAGTAAGATAAAATTTCCTTGTTTCAGTAAATGATCAGGTTTTGCAAATGACTCACTCATGTTGCAACAAAATAAAATCTGTAGATTCTGTGAGCTAATGGTTTCATTTATAGATTTGTCCAACTTCACTTAACCTTTCCATAATAAATGCAGCTTCAGCAAACATAAACTGAAATTTTGTAAGTGAACATTTACGCATTAAACGTATGGCCCAAGTTTACATTAGAAGTTATATATATAATCTCCTGTTGGTTATGTGTCTATGAAGAACCTTGACTAATACAGATAAGCTTTATGTTTCATAATACTGTTTCATAATATTTTCAAAATAATTTATTAGATGAGCTAAGAGATAGTAGGCTCTTAAAGTGTTCTATTAAAATCTGCCTTACTTTTTCCAAGTGTAGTATGAACAAGTAATTCCCTCATAACACTTCAGCTCTGGCACCACATTCCAATCAAAGAATTTGCTAAGTATCTCAAACAGAGACTTTCAGATAGTTTTTTTCCTAGCAGAAACCTGCTTAAATCTATTAGGAGGTAGTAGATATTTAGATCTGCTCTGTCGGTTGGTGTTGTGGGTGGAAAAGTAATGAGATATTTGTCTTATTTTACATCTTTAAAAACAAGAGATACATATATATTATTTTCTATGATTATTATTAATAATATTCCAATTATCTCCATTTTAAAATGAAGAAGCTGGAGTTTATGGACACTAAGTAGCTTGACTATTTACAGAAAAAAAATTGCTGAAGTCAGAATTTTAATCCAGGTTTCTGTGGTTGCAGAGGTAGTATTCCTAGCCATAGTAAAATAACAAAAACAAATAAAAAATGGTGCCATATATCTGTATTTCACCAAGAAACAAAATTCCCCCATTTTGATTCTGCTTCTTGTTTAACAAAAGGAATGAAATATTCATGTAAAATTATAAGAAAATACAACTCATTTAAAAAATTGTCCCGATTTGCTCTATAAGGAGGGAAATAAACTTTAATAATCTTGTAAATGTCTTTGAAATCTTGAAGATAAAGTGGAATGAAACCTTAAAATTTATACCTGGGTTTTAATATTAACTGTTTATTACCTGAACTTTTTATTACTTAGAATATTATAAATTTTTAAAAAATTCCTATAAGGCCTATTACATGAGTTTAATTATTCAACAAAAATGCCATATTTCATTTTATTATGGAAATATTCATTACAATGGAATTTTTATTATCTTAGAAGAATGATTATAGTAATAGAGTTATAATACCTTTTCATGTAGATATTAAATATTTAAAGCATTTTAAAAACATTATTTCATTAACTCTACTTCAAAAGGAAAAGGAAATACTTAAGCATATATGTATACATAAAAGGAAGTGATACAACTAACTTATTTATTGTACTCTAGATTTTTCTTCTATAACGTATCTTGCTACTCAAAGCTCAAAATATTAGAGTGTGTTGCATTTCTTCAGTTACCTCTCCAGATCTTTCACCTTTTCCAACTCTGATCTCTAAACAGGATATTGGTATTCATGAATTACATCACTGTAATCTAGACTCTGCCTTCAATTTGAGTTGTGCCAATAGGACACCAGTCAAGACATGGGACGGAAGAAAGAGAAGTCAGGTATTTATTTCCTGGTTCCTTGAAATCACCAGGACTCAACTTTCCTGAAAGGGAAGATCACTGCTGTGTTCAATGAAGTTAACTATACCTGGATTTCCTTCCTTCCGGTTTTCATAACATCTCTCCCCTTGTCCCTTGGGCCTGGCACAGATGCCAGCCCATTGCTCTAGCTGTGTTACTGCACTATCCCTTTTACTTCCTCCATACATTACGCCAATGTAATTAATCCCTTATCCATAAACCATCTTCTAACTATTGTAATGTGAGAATATATCTGTTTCCAGTTGGTCAGCTAGGATTTATTTTAAAATCTGTATGTTTTTCCTTAAGATTTTGAATCTAGCAGATATTAATGAGATTAGTTACTTCAGAGTAGGGTAAAAATGGAGATATTAATTTTTATTCTACAAATCACTTCATCCAAAAATTTTTTAAACTATTAATTATGGTACAGTTTGTTAATAGCAAGCTCAGGTGTAGTTATGAAGGCAATATACATTTGGTAAGAAATTGCCTATTCTCCCATATTTTGTAGACAGAAGAGTATGGAACAATAAATATTGAAGTTATTAAGAGTATTCTGACAATGTCAAGGATTTTCTCCTTTCATTTGGTTTGATTAGAGACCAGAGTTCACATTTTATCTAAACCCTGTCTGAACTAACTTAAGCAAAACTTAAAGGCTTTGGTTCACAGAGATGGATTTGAACATTTTTTTGTTTGTTTTTGTTTTGAGGTTTTATTTCGTGAATTCATTTTGCCATCTATTACTTTCACTTAGAAGTTCGGATTTACTCTCAAATAGTTTATAGAAATTACTGCCAAAATCATAGAAATTTTAAGCATTTATCAATAGTACAAGAAAAACAACATATTAGTCTATGTAAGGTAATACAGATTTTTGCCTTTTAAAACATTTAAAAATTTTATTATGAACTTTTCCCATTTATTTCATAATTATTGACTTGATTATCTCTTTCACCCGTGAGTTTTGTGAGCATAGCATGCTCATCCAGGGATATTTCTTTAAAAAATATATATATATATTTTATTTATTTGACAGAGAGAGAGAGAGACCGTGCACAAGCAGGTGAAGCAGCAGAGGGAGAGGAAGAAGCAGACTCCCTGATGAGTAGGGAGTCCAATGTGGTAGTCTGTCCCAAGGCCCTGGGATCATGACCTGAGATGAAGGTAGATGTTTAACCAACTGAGCCACCCAGGTACTCCTACTTCAATTCTACCTTGGCTTTTTAAACAAACTAAGATATTATTTTTACTGTTTTATACAGTCAACATTTATTCATTTTAGCCAAAAGTTAAGCATTTTATTTAATAACCATTCCTTTTTGTATTCAGTGCTTTTCTTGGAATTGCCCAGAGCCAAAGTTCAGGTAGGTATTACCCACTCCTCTGTAGTAGGCTCCTCTTCATGTACTCACTAAAATTATTACTCTCCACAGATACTGACTTTATGTGAATGATTATATCTGAAACCCCACCCGGTTCTGTGCCCCAGCCCTTGCTCCCCTCAACCCCCCTGTGCTGGGATTTGGCCCTACACTAGGTTCACTTGATTAATCAAAGGTATATTTTAGTGCTCCAGAGATGGGCAGATAAACCCTGACTGATCACATCTCCAAAGTATTACTCCTATGGACTTGTACTTTCTTGTCATTTTTGACCTCAGTAAATATTCTTCATTACCTCCACAAAACTAAAGATGAGAAGCAATCTTTAAAACTATACTTTAAAACTAAGCAGTACTACAAAACAACAAAAACCCCTACATTTTAAAAATATAGCTATATTTAAAAACCATATTTTATATAATGCTTAAGCTGTATTTAAGCTTTCCTCTGAACATCTGGCTCACAGTATTGTTGGAAGTACAAGTCTAAACATATATTCTCCTAGATCATGTTGAAAAAAATTCTGAATCTATATTTTGTACATCTAATATTCTTAGAGATAAATTAACAATGTTCATGAATGCATTCTCAAATATATGCTTCAATACAAATAATTTATAATATAAACATATGTGTGTATTTATATGAAATATTTTTAAAGGAAATAGTTAAAAGAATCAAGTTAATGAGCCAATTAATCATTCCACAAATTGACTAGTTAGTATATTAGCCAGCTGGAGCAATTAATTGGTTTTCAATTAATTGAGTGTTGTGGAACTGCCATGCAGTGAATTGAAAAGGTGAATTGGCATTCTGGTAACATTCTTTTTTTTTTTTTTTTTTAAGATTTTTAATTTTTATTATTTGTTTGACAGAGAGAGATCACAAGTAGATGGAGAGGCAGGCAGAGAGAGAGAGAGAGAGAGAGAGGGAAGCAGGCTCCCTGCTGAGCAGAGAGCCCGATGCGGGACTCGATCCCAGGACCCTGAGATCATGACCTGAGCCGAAGGCAGCGGCTTAACCCACTGAGCCACCCAGGAGCCCTCTGGTAACATTCTTTTGTAGAATGAACCTATATCCATCTGATGGGCCTCTCCAGAGACGAATCTTCCTTCTATCTGCAGAATGCAGGTAGACAAGAAGGACAGTTTTGGGGCGCCAAAACTGGGTTCAAAACCTCTTAGAAATTTAAGTAACATGATATACATTTTAAATATTTTATTTATTTTTTTTTAAAGATTTTATTTATTTATTTGACAGACAGAGATGACAAGCAGGCAGAGAGGCAGGCAGAGAGAGAGGGGGGAAGCAGGCTCCCTGCTGAGCAGAGAGCCTGATGTGGGGCTCCATCCTAGGACCCTGGGATCATGACCTGAGCCGAAGGCAGAGGCTTTAACCCACTGAGCCACCCAGGTGCCCCAAGTTTTAAATATTTTAAGTACTTGTTTATTTTTTAGGAATAGGGTCTTTCATTAGATTCTCAATCTCCAGGGATTCTGTAACAGCAACAAAATTGATATATTGGATAAATAGAATTGGAATTAAAATTCCCAAGTTCTTATCTACTAAGCCCTGGAACCATTCATGAACAATTACCATGCATAAGAAAATTCCAAGGATTATTACATCTTGAATTATATATGTTTAAATTTTCGTGGGTTTCACTAGAAAAAATGACTGTCAAGATGTTCTGTTACCAACTGCTACCTACTATAATCCATCTATGGATAAATATTTGATAAAGTGTGGACTAGATTAGCAGTAATAAATTATTGCACATTATGAAAAAGTCCACTGGCTTATTATTTGTATCATGTATTTCTTTTGTATAGCTTGCCGTTAAAATACTTAAGTTTTCTCGACTGATGTGAAGTGCTTTAAAATGTATCTCCATCCAAATCTCATTACTGAAATGAGCTGAAAAAAGTGTTGCAATTGGTATTTTCAAAAAGTTTTGATGATTTACTGGTTGCAATTATTCATTTATAATATTTATTTTTTCCATTTGTTAAGTATGTGGTTAAAATTTTTTAAAAACTTATTTATAGGTATGTCTTGCTGGCTCAGTTGCTTAAACATCTGCCTTCGGTTCGGTCGGGATCTGGGATGGAGTCCTGCATGGGCTCCTTGCCTAGCGGGGAGTCTGCTTCTCCCTCTGTCTGCTGCTCCCCCTGCTTGTGCTCTCACTCTCTCTGATAAATAGATAAATAAAATATGTTTAAAGAAACCTATTTATACATATAGTACATAGAATATCTTCTTCATTTATTCATATGATTTGTGATTTTACTTTACCACCATGATTAAATTTCATCAACAGGTTTAGTCATGGAGTAAACAGCATGAGAGAGAAATTCTCCTGAGAGAGAAATTAAGAGTGATGTATTTCAAAGCTTCTTATAAAATAAGAAGCTTTTAATTTTAAAAAATGCCTATAGTAATATGATAACTTATAGATAATACTACTGAATTATATCAATCATTAATAATTTAAGTAGAACAAAATGCTCAAAACTGGTAAATCTAAATTCATTTATTGTTAGTTTTTAAGTGTAACATTTTCAGAAGGTATTATATAAAATTTCTAACAAGATGATTTCATAGCTTCCTATTTAATGAAATATTATTGCTAAAAAGATATAACAATTTTATATTACAATAAAGGCAAATTGGTATACTCCTTCATTTGTTTATTCTCCTATCCATTTCTAGTTGTATAGTGGTCACATCTTTAAGTCTATTTTTCTTTATTTCATAATTACTTTTGGCAAATGAAAGAAACCAATATTATTTTTCATTTAATACAATGAGATGAACCACTAGAGTAAAATAGCACAGAAAAGTAAAGAGAAAGAAAGCATGGCTTTGAGTATTCTCACTGGGGGGAGAATGCTCATTTTATAAGAAAGTGGTGAAAATTTGTTATTTTGGCTAATGATGCTTACATTTTCTTTCTTGTGGTAATGGTGCTGTAGTTCCTTTTAGAGAACTAGATATATTGCAATTGTCTTCATCTTTTGAGAATTAAGCAAGGTGCCTTGTCTTGTTTTGTTTTGTTTTCCCCCAAGCAAGGCACATGACCCAATTTAGAACAACTAGATACTTGTGCTCCGGATTTTGAATTTTACCTTTATTTTCTAAGTGTTTAATAAAGGTAGCTTTTATTTATTTGTTTATTTTTTTCTGTAGTTTGGGCTTAATTTTCTCTTCTTTTAATAGTTTCTTATTGTGGAAGCTGAGATAATGATTAGAGATCTTTTGTAATACAAATATTCAATGCTATAAACGAAACACTGCTTTAGTTGCATTCCACAAATTTTGACATATTGTGTTTTTTATATTCCTTCAGATTAAAACATTTTCTAATACATTTTGTGATTTCCTCTCTGATCCGTGAGTCAACTTCCAAATATTTGGAGAGTTTTGCAGTTCAATTTCTATTATTATGTTCTAGTTTAATTCTCTTATGGTCAGAGAACATACCTTATATAATATTAGTTCTCTTAAATTTATTGAGAGTTGTTTTATGTCTCATAATAAAGTCCACTTTACTTAGTTCTCTGGGTGCCCTTGATAAAAACATATTCTTTGTTATTGGATGGAGTGTTCTATAAATGTCAATATGGTCAATAGGTTGATGGTGTTGTTCTAGTCTTCTATAGCCTGACTTACAGAAAATGAGGCATCAACATTTCCAACTATAATTGTTACCATGAAGATGTCAGGTATTAATATAACCATTTCAACCTTACTTTCATTAGGGTTTGCATGGTATGTCATTTGCCATCCTTTTATTTTTAATTATTAAAGTCCATTTGTTAAGTGATATTTTTCAGGCAGCGTATAGTTAGCTATTGCCTTTTTAATCTAATCTAGCATTTAATTCAAGCATCTAGACTTTTACATTTAATGTCATTTTTAATATTGTTGGTTTAAATCTCCCATATTATTTGTTTTCTATTTATCTTCTTTTTTTATTCCTTTCTCCATTTTTAAAATTTAGTATTAGGTATTTCTATTATTCTGTTTTATTTTTACCATTAGCTTATTATCTATTACTCATTTTTAATTTTTATTGGTTTCTGTAGGTTTTATAGTATACAATTGTCCTATGTAAGTCCAAATTTACTGATATTCTCATTTATAGTATGTAATCTGCTGTATATCTCTCTAGTGTATTTTATGTATAAGATGTTTGTATTCTCTAGGAGTTTCATTTGGGCATTTTTCATATCTTAGTTTTTTTCTCTTTATCATGCTCATCTTTACTTCTACTTTATTGAACATATGGAGAATATTTATAATAGATGGATTTTGAATTTTGAATAAAAAATACAAACACCAAAATTTGTAGGAGCCACACAAATTGTCAGGAGCACCATTGAAATGACTGTCATTATTTTCTAATACCTCGATTGCAAAATCCACCCAGACTTACCTTTCCTTAGACCTGATTCTTCACTTTAAAAAAGTTCTGTTAACACATATTTCTTAAGTAAATTAATTTTTTTGCTTAATTTAATTGTAGTAAATTTCCATAGTACATGTTGGAGTTGTAATTGAAATTTTCTAATTAGATTTCATTCGTTATTAAGTAACACTTAACTAAAATTCTTCTTTACCAGTGATTTGTGCTGTCAGTTTCATAATCCTTTGGTTTAGTGTATGCTTTTTTTATTGATTTCTTTGTATATTCCTCTTCTAATGGGAGACTAATATATTTAATGAGATTTTATAATTAATTTTAATGTAGACAGAAATTGTTTCCTCAGACAATTCTTTATTAGATGAATTTTAACTCTTAAATTCAATTAGTATTTCTGTAGGCCTTTCTGCTCATTTTTTAAATTAATTTTACTTATTTATCTGAGAGAGAGAGAGAGAGAAAATGAGTGGGGGGATGCTCAGGGAGAGGGAGAAACAGACTCCCCACTGAGCAGGGAGCCCAGCGATGCAGGGCTTGAATCCCAGGACCATGGGATCATGACCTAAGCAGAAGGCAGATGTTTTAACTCACTAAACCACCCAGGCATCCTATTAGATGAATTTTTAAAAACAATTTCTTTATTTCCTTTACATAAATATTTCTCCATGTAGCACAATAATAAAATTATTCTTTAAATTTTGTAAAAACTCTATGTTTAGACTCTGCTTCTTAAAATTTCTTAGCTATTCTTATAAAGTTTCTGAAAGCTATTTTATAATTTTAATAAAATTGTATTTGAATTTATAGAGGGATTTTTGGTAAACTATCCTCTTTATAGTACTTAAGTACTGTTTTATTTGGAAGAGTTTTTCAGAAAGGTCCTACATATGCTTTTTTTTTTCCCTACATATGCTTTCTTATGTTTATTTGTATTGATTTCTTTTACGTGTGACTATTTTAATGAAGCATTTATCATATAAAAACCTGGATCACTTATGATATGAAAAAGCACAAATATCCAAAATACATATACATTTGCATATACATAATGATACAATTACAATCATATACATATAAGAATACATATATATGATCTAGGCTACATTTATTCCCAATAGCTACCTTGGTCAATATTATACCTTTCCTGGGTACAATTCATTTTTTTTATAGATTTATTTATTTATTTTTAAGAGAGAGAATACAAGCAAGGGAAGGGGTAGAAGGAGAGATTATCATACCCCAAGCAGACTCCTCCTGAGCATGGAGCCCTATGCAGGGCTTGATCTCAAGACCCATGAGACCAGGCCCTGAGCCAAAACCCAGAGTCAGGTGTGTAGCCAGCTGAGCCATCTTGGGTACAATTCTTTTCTAATGATTGGTTCTCTTGTCAACATTTTGTCACTCAGCTTCAGAGCTTCCCAAGGTATCAGGTAATGTTTTACTTTCCTAATTTCTTCACTTATAGCATTCCCATGAGCACTCCCCTATAAATCTGCCCAGAAAAATGTATCTCTGAGTCCCTTTCCTGGGGAACCTGAAGAACACTAGAATTTATATATCCAGCCAAATATGAACTTTTGGCTTTGATGGTATAACAGGGAAAGGAGTTAACCCCCAGGGCCTCTCTAAGGTGGGAAACCAATAGGAAAATTTCTTCACCTTAGGTTTGGAGATAATAGTCTATATGTCCAGAGCAAGACTGAAAACAAATTCAAAATGCTCTTCTCAGCCCTTCAAACATAGACACACACACACACACATACACACAAAATATTCTCATATGAAAGGTAGCTCAGGGGAAAAAATATCTATCCCTATATTATTGTGTACATAAACAACTACAGTGAGATTTTCCAAGGCAGGGTCTATGTTTTTGACATACTTATATCTCTAATACACTGTCAGAAAGCATTGAATATTTGCCAAATGAACACTTAGAAAGCAATTATGTTTTGTACCAAGGCCTGAAACCAAACAAATACATTTAAGGTAGTAAAGTACATTTCAAACTTCTATAAAAGCTTATAATGATTAAGTAAAAGCGTGAGATTTCTTGTTAGCATGGTAATAACAAATCTAACTTTTTCAAGATATTGCCCTGAGCTTCCATGTTAAATAACTAAAGTTAATGAGACAACATGAACACTGTAAATTTTCTTGTTGTTTGAGAAAAAATTTGTAGTAATTTGAGTGAACTAAAGATGGCCTAGTTAAATTACCATAACATCTGGTCATTATACTAACTTCATGCTACAATTTAGACGAGCAACAGAAGGTAAAATTCTTTTTCAAAGGAAAAATAAAGCAATAGCACTCCTTCCTAGAAGATCATTAAAAATTGTCTTAAAACATGCACTTCCAGCGCATATGTCTCAATAAAGCAATGAAACATCTATAAAAGAAAAAGGCTTATTAAGGTCACTGAAAAGTCTGAGTGCATATTGTGTGTGTGTGTGTGTGCATGTGCACACGCATTTGCATACATGTGTGTAGTAAAATTTCATTTTCCCATTCCATGAATACTAACTAAATTCAATTCTCTAGAGAGAAACTGAAGAAACTGTATTATTGTTCAGGAAGCAGGAACTGGCGTTTGATAAAAGGCTTCCCTTTCTCTTCTACAATGCATCTGGGACCTTCACAGTTGATTACTGTAATATTTATATAATGTAGCTTTGACGTACAATTGAGGACTATAACACATTTAATACTGGAAAAAGTTGGCTAGCATCAGATATTTTTAATGAACTGGAAGACGGCCTATTTTGTTTCGTCTGAAATCAAGAAAGAGTGCCAGGTCGATCACTAAACACTACTCAATTTCTTTTAAAAAGAATACTTAGGTTTTTTTTTTTTTTTCTTTGGAGGGGGGATGTGGTTTCCAAAACTCCTTCATCATTTTACTATAAAACACAAATGAAAATGGTGCCTTCTAACAGACCCCATTAACTTGAATATCAGATTGATGGCCTTGCTCTCATGAACATAAAAATAATTGCACTGTGTTGTTTTTAAATCACTGCTTTTGTGTGTGTGTGTGTGTGTGTGTATGTATGTATGGATACGGAAAGAAATTTTATTACACTGATTTGGAAAGCTTAAACATGATGAGAATCCTTTTGTTTTGCCATGCCTCAATTTATTTGTAATAAACACTATTCTATTTCGAAAAAATACTATTCAGCTGGGAATTTGAATAAGAAAATTAAAAAGGGAGGGGCGCCTGGGTGGCTCAGTGGGTTAAGCCACTGCCTTCGGCTCAGGTCATGATCCCAGGTCCTGGGTTCAAGCCCCGCATCGGGCTTTCTGCTCAGCAGGGAGCCTGCTTCCTCCTCTCTCTCTGCCTGCCTCTCTGCTTACTTGTAATTTCTCTCTGTCAAATAAATAAATAAAATCTTTAAAAAAAAAAAAAGAAAATTAAAAAGGGAAAAAATTCACAAAATTGGAAACCTATAAAGGGCTATAAACTAGGTTAATAAACAACTTAATTAGTGCACCAGCTCCAAATTTCCATTTATTGTCTCTTGTTCTTACTGATTATATAACTTATATGTGTTTATTACAGCAATATAGAAGAAACATATTAAGAAAATAAAAATATTTATTAAAATCCAACTTCTCATAAGTTTCATTGGCATCATACACCCCAATAAGATGTATTGAGAAGGGCATATGACCTTTCTGATATTCTTGCCAAAAATGTGCCACATCAGTCCAGTTATGAGAAAACATCAGACAATCCAACTTGAGGGGTTTTCTGAAAACAGAAACAAAGACAAAAACAAAAACAAAACAATAACAACAAAAAAAACAAAACTTGACCAGTACCTCTCAAAGATGAGAATGTCTTGAAAGATAAGAAAAGAATAAAAGATGCTACAAAGTGTAGGAGGTTGAGAAGACATGAGAACTATGAGAAATGTACAATTCTGATTGAGTCCGTAAAGAGAAAGGACATTAATGAGAAAAAGGGAAAAAATTATTTGAATACAAATAAAGCTAGTTGTTTAGTTAATTATATTATTTTGATTTCCTATGCTCACATTTACACACATGTCCTTGTAGGAGATCTTTTGTGTTATTTTTATAATGGATAACTTTTTAAAAAGCCATTTCTATCTGATTTCTTAGCCTAATCCATCTCCAACCGAAGAAAAACTAAAGTTAACAACTAACTCACTAAGTGGATCTCCTCCAGCACTTTTTTCCACATAACCATAAACAAAAACTGTCTCATTCACACATATACACACACACAAGGATTTAGTATGATTCTTTTGCAATGGTAATATTATATATTGTTCAAACAACATTTTGCCTAACTTTAAAAATGCCTTATGAAGGGGTACCTGGATAACTCATCAGATGAGCGCCTGACTTTCGATTTTGGCTCAGGTCATGATCTCAGGGTCATGAGAATCGAGCCCCACCTTGGGTATGTGCTGAGCATGGAGCCTGCTTAAGATTCTCTCTCTCTCTCTCACTCTGCTCCTCCACCCACTTACAGTAAATAAATAAATAAATAAATAAAATCTTTGAAAAAAGCACCTCATATAAATTTCTTCAAGTCAATGGCATAGATATAAGCATTTTTTTTAGGGAAACATTCCATGTTACTCAATAAAAATCAGTATTTTCAACCCTTTCCTATTGATCAACATTCATTTGTTTTCTAATTTTTGTTTTCAACATGTAATTCAAAAATAAACTACATTTTATATTTCTGTGCATATCGATCCTCTTGTTTTTATGAAATAGATACTCATGAATGGGAGCATTGGAATAAAGAACATATTTTACCTATAATTGACTATAATTAATATCACTAAATTGTTTCACTTAAGGGAATGATGCAAATTTCTACAAGTCATATACAAGAGCAGCTTCTAATAGTAGGTACTGTAATAAGTGTTATTATCTATTGACATTTTGTATAGGTAATAAGTGACTTTCCATTATTACTTTATGTCTTAAATCAGTTTTGTCCTCAGCTTATAGTGAGATTGAATGTCATCTGGTATACTTAGAGTTTATTTAAATGAACTCCTCTTTGAATTGTTAATTTGTACAATTTTCTCTTGGAATATTTATCTTACAGTTTTAAACATGCAGATGATCTTGGAAAACATAAGTATTAATACATTGTCTGCTATCCTTATTTATTTTCTTTTGATTTATATCTTTTACTATATAATTTTAAAATTTGTTTATATGTTCAAATAAGGATGTCTTTTCTTTTGTAGCTTCTAGGATTTCAGTCTTAACATTATCTTCCCAGGTACAACATATATATGTGTGTGTGTGTGTGTGTGTGTGTGTATAAATTTTATATATTTTATATATATATAATTTTTTTCTTTTTTTTTAACTTTAAGCATTTAATACAATGATGACTGGTTAGATAATGCACCCATTTTTGTTGTTGTTTGTTGTCTTTCCTTCTGTAACTTAACCTCCAAATTCTCTGAAGATATTTATTCTACCTCTCAAATAAACTACATGTATTCAAATCTTTGTCCCAGAGACTGGATCTAGAAGAACCCCCAACTAAGGCATATTATATATATATATTATATATATAATACACACACACTATTTTTGACTAAGGCTTTTGAGATATATAATTCCTCAGATGTTAGGGTAAATCATCAATCCCTAGAATTTATTTTTTTTTTTTAAAGATTTTATTTATTTATTTGACAGAGAGATCACAAGTAGATGGAGAGGCAGGCAGAGATAGAGAGAGAGAGAGAGGGAAGCAGGCTCCCTGCCGAGCAGAGAGCCCGATGCGGGACTCGATCCCAGGACCCTGAGATCATGACCTGAGCCGAAGGCAGCGGCTTAACCCACTGAGCCACCCAGGCGCCCCAATCCCTAGAATTTAAAAGAAAATGTTTATATTTGCATTTAAAATCAGTCTAACAGCAGGAAACTCACAGTGGGTTTAATGAAATCAATCATTTCAGCTTCAGCAGTAATCCTACTATGATTGTCTAGCCAGAAGAATCCTAAACATGAATAAGAACACATTTAACCAACCAAAGTTAGTACATTAAAAAAAAAAAAAAAAAAAGCTTAGCCAATTGCATAAGGAATGTGACTAAGTTTGAAAATACAAATTTTATTAAAGATTTAATTTCAGGGACGCCTGGGTGGCTCAGTTGGTTAAGCAGCTGCCTTCGGCTCAGGTCATGATCCCGGCGTCCTGGGATCGAGTCCCACATCGGGCTCTTTGCTTGGCGGGGAGCCTGCTTCTCCCTCTGCCTCTGCCTGCCACTCTGTCTGCCTGTGCTCACTCTCGCTTCTCTCTCTATGACAAATAAATAAATAAAATCTTAAAAAAAAAAAAAGATTTAATTTCATATGAATTCCAATAATGTGTATCTAATTTCAGACTTATATGTCAAAATGTTTCTTTCCACTTTATATGCACATTCTTTCACTAAAATACTTATATCACTATAACTTTTATTTTTATAGTCTAGACCCTATAATCTTGCTTTGAATCTAGTAGATACTCAATATAATGATTACGTTTTGTGAGGATGCATGTTGAAAGCTGAGACAGGGTGAAAACTAGTGTTTTTGTGCCAAACAGCTGAGTATTCAAACAAAAAGTTCTTGAAGGGAATTAAAAGTGCTACTTTCATGAACATATGAATGATAAGAAAGCAAAACAGCATGACATGAAGAAAGGCTGAGTGGTCCCCATAGATCAAACCAGCCACAACATTCCCTTAGGCCAAAGTCTAATCCAGGGAAAGGTCCCAATTCCCTTCAGTTCTATGAAAGCCAAGAGGGGGTAGGAAGCTCCAGAAGAAAAATCTGACACTAGCAGAGATTGGTTCATGAGGTTTAAGGAAAGAAGGCATCTCCATTAACATAAAAGAGCAGGGTGAAGAAGCTAGTGCTGATGTAGAAGCTGCAGCATGTTATCCAAAAGATCTAGCTATGATCATTAATGAAAGGGGCTACAGTAAACAACAGATTTTCAGTGTAGATCAAACAGCCTTCTATTGGAAAAAGATACCATCTAGGACTTTCATAGCTAGAGAGAAGTCAATGCCTGGCTTTAAAGCTTCAAAGGATAGGGTGACATTCTTGTTAAGTGCTAAGGCAGTTGTTGACTTTCAGTTGAAGTCAATGCTAATTTACCATTCTGTAAATCCTATGGTCCTTACGAGTTATGTAAAATCTATTCTGTTTGTGCACTATAAATGGAACAACAAAGCCTGGATGACAGAACATCTGTTTAGAACATGGTTTAATGAATATTTTAAGCCCACTGTGGAGAGCATCTACTCAGAAAAAAAGAAATTCTTTCAAAATATTAGTGCTTATTGACAATACACCTGGTCATCCAAAAGCTCTGATCAAGACGTACGAGATCAATATTACTTTCACACAACATCCGTTTTGTAGCCCATGAATCAAGGGGTAATTTTGACTTTAAATCTTCCTATTTAAGAATTTATGAAATATATTTTGTAAGGCTATAGTTGCCATAGACAATGATTCCTCTGATGCATCTGGGTAAAGTAAATTGAAAACTTAGAGACAATTCACCATTCTAGACGCTATTAAAACATTCATTATTCATGGGAAGAGGTCAAAATATGTTGACATTAACAGGAGTGTGGAAGGTGATTCCAACCCTCTTGGGTGACTTTGAGGGGTTTAAGACTTAAGGAGGAAGTAACTGCAAATGTGGTGGGCACAGCAAGAGAGCTAGAATTGGGAGTGGAACCTGAGGATGTATTGAATTGCTTAATCTCACGATAAAAATTTCAAATTTTAATGGATGAGGAGTTGCTTCTTATGGGTGAGCAAAGAAATTGGTTTCTTGAGATGGAATCTATTCCTGATGGAGATGCTGTGAAGACTGTTAAAATGACAACAAATGAAATGACAATTTAGAATACTACATAAACCACTTATTATTATTATTTTTTTAAGTAAGCTCTATACCGAATGTGGGGCCTGAACTCATGGTTTTAAGATCAAGAATTGCATGCTCTACTGACTAAGCCAGCCCGACTCTCCTTACATAAATTATTTAATAAAGCAATAGCTGGGGTTGAGAGGATTAACTCCAATTTTGAAAGAAGTTCTACTGTGGGTAAAATGTTATTAGCAGCATCTTATGCTACAGATAAATCATCCCTGAGAGGAAGAATCAATATATTGGCAAACTTCATTGCTGTCTTATTTTAAGAAATTGTTGCAGCCACCTCAACCTTCAGCAACCACGATGCTGATCAGTCAGCAGTCATGAACAGGGAGGCAAGACCCTCCACCAACAAAAAAAATTATGATTTGTTGGAAGTTCAAATGATGGTTAGCATTTTTTAGTGATCAGGTAAATTTAATTAATGCATATACATTGTTTTTTAGATATAATTTTATTGCACATTTAATAGACTGCTGTAGAGTGGCACTGTAAATTTTATATGCACAAGAAAGTCAAAGAATTAATTTGATTCACTTAATTGCATTACTTCCTTTATTCAGTGGTCTATAAACGAACCCACGATATTTTTGAGGTATGTCTGTAGTGCCCTGCTCACCCTATGTGTTGTATTTAAAACTGGAGTCACTCTTCATATCTCAGCATAGATGTCACTTTCTCAGTGTCACTTTCCTTCAAAGATAGGCCACTGGCAGTGTGCTTCTTTACATCTTAAAGTTCCCCAATATGCAAACTTTCACACACAACTTTAATAGTTGTGAGGGAGAAATCAAACAATCAGGACTATATGGGTTTTGATTAAATATAAGATCATGGGAAGAGGTAAGTCTTTATGTTGCCCAATATTTCTAAGTTAATCAAAAGTAATATTCATCATTACATTCCCAACACTGGTGTTAATGTGTATTATATGGTATATGGTCAAACAATTATTATGGTATGAAGTCACTGTGTTGACTTTGTACTCATAGTTAATTAATTCATTAAGAATTTATAGGGGTTCCTGTGTGGCTCAGTCGGTTAAGCGTCTGCCTTCTGCTCAAATCATGATCCCAGGGTCCTGGGACTGATCCCTGCATCAGGCTCCCTACTCAGTGGAGAGCCTGCTTCTCCCTCTCCCTCTGCCTGCCTCTCTGCCTGCTTGTGCTCTCTCTCTCTCTATCAGATAAAGAAATAAAATCTGAAAAAAAAAAAAAAAAAGACTATCAAAACTTACTATGAGTGGGGCTCTGGGCTAAGTTTATTAAAAATAAACTAAGTATGAAACAGAATCCTGGGCTTCCAAAAACCAGAGTCAAGTGGGAATAAAATGACTGCTTTCTTGGGTAGCATAATAACTGCTTTTCCATACTGAGAAGTTGGTAAGGTTTGGATTTAGTTATATGGGATCTTGGTAATTATATAACATTACCAAATTCTAAGTAGGTAGCTCTAAGCTGAATAAGAAAGAGTTAAATCTTTGAGGCAGCCACTATGACATTTTTCCCTTTTATTGCCAAGATATTTATTTAAATAAATACAATGGAACAAATGAATCAAAGAGCTATTGAATCAGAATTGAGACTTGGCACTATTCATTTCTTAATTAAATTTTTACAGATCATTGCCTTTAGAGTAGCAAGTATAATTTATGATTAATTATGAAAACAATTTCCTCAGATTCATGTCTCTTTTGAGCAATATATTGGGAGATCACTGAATATGAAACCCCAGGAAGCAAAGTCCATGAATGTTAACAATTTAGAAGCTGAGGAATTATTATTGTTTTAAACTAAATTGACATTCCTCACTTGTCTAAATTAACATTTACTGACTTCTTTCTTTTGTTTTCTTTCTTAAGTGTCTCTTGTTTAAGGAAATGGGTTCTTTTTAAAAAAATTGCAGCAACTTTTGTAAAATTTGTACCAGATAATAAAATTAAAACAATATTAAACTAAAATTATTTCTGAGGTGACCAACTTCCATGTAGCTAAACTCATATTAACATGAAGCATGCCTTAATTGAAATTATTTCTAATTTCAATAAAGGAAAAAGAAATAAAATGGATATAATTTAAGTCCTTCCTAATTTATACTGGTTTTCTTATAAAAATATCAAAATTGTTGATAATTGCTAATGCTGAATTTTACTTTAATTCCAAATTAAAGAAAAGATGCAAAAATAATAAATAAACTCGCATATATCCCCTATCCAGATTAACCAGTTATTTATATTTGGCACTTAATCTTCTCTCTCCCTTTCACGCTAGATAATTATATCCAGTATCTATATGGTTAGATATATAAAATGAAAATAGTGAAGATATAGGTATCTGTATCTATCATTTATATATAGAAATAGATGATTTTTTTTAAAAACTTGAAAGTAAATTGAAATTATCATGTGCCTTTACCCCTACATACTTCAAAACGTATTTCCAAATCAGGTCTTTCTTTTGCATAAATATTTTAATGTGTTTAACTGTCTTATCTGGAAATTTAATTATGCACAATATTTATAATCTTCAGATTTTGTCAAATGTCCCAATAATATTGTTTTTATCAGGTTTTATTTTTTATTTTTTAAAGATTTTATTTATTTATTTGACAGACAGAGATCACAAGTAGGCAGAGAGGCAGGCAGAGAAAGAGGGGGAAGCAGGCTCCCTGCTGAGCAGAGAACCTGATATGGGGTGGATCCCAGACCCTGGGATCATGACCTGAGCTGAAGGCAGAGGCTTAACCCACTGAGCCACCCAGGTGCCCCATGTTTTTATCAGGTTTTAGATCAAATCCAGGATCATGCATATTATTTACTTTTATGATCCTTTAGTCTTCTTTAATTTGGAACATTTCATCTTTTTTTGCCTTTTTTACCTTTAATATTTTGATAGAGTACAGGTTCACTATTTTGTAGAATGACCTTAATTTTTTTTTTTTTTGGTTTTTATTTATTTATTTTTTTCTCAAGGGTACCCCCAAAGTAATGAATCTGTCTTAGGTCATAGCATTAGGAGGTACATGATCAGTGTTTGTCCTCTTATAGAGAATGGTTGGGTTTGATCATCTGTTTAAGGTAAGGTCGACCTAATCTCTTCACTGAGGACTTACTATGGACTCTTTAGGAATTAATAACTAATTTATGGAGATATATATTAGGACTATTTAAATATCTTGCTTCTCATCAAACTTTCATCAATTACTTTTAGCATCTAACAATGATTAACAACTTTAGTCCTTCTGTATTTAATAGCAAGCATTCTGTTCTAAGAAAGTGTTTTCCAATTTCTTCTGTGCATTTATTTATGCATATTTGGCCAGTGAGAGGTTCCTCAGGTCGACTCCATTAAAATTCCGTGTGTGGAAGGAGTCAAGATGGCAGAGAAGTAGCAGGCTGAGACTACTTCAGGTAGCAGGAGATCAGCTAGATAGCTTATCTAAAGATTACAAACACCTACAAATCCAACGGGAGATCGAAGAGAAGAAGAATAGCAACTCTAGAAACAGAAAATCAACCACTTTCTGCAAGGTAGGACTGGCGGAGAAGTGAATCCAAAGCAACGGGAAGATAGACCGCGGGGGGAGGGGCTGGCAACCGGCGAGCGGCAGAGCAACGGAGCACAAAATTCGGACTTTTAAAAGTCTGTTCCGCTGAGGGACATCGCTCCAGAGGCTTAACCCGGGTGAAGCCCACGCGGGGTCAGCGTGGCCTCAGGTCCCGCAGGGTCACAGAAGGATCGGGGGTGTCTGAGTGTCGCAGAGCTCACAGGTATTAGAACAGGGAAGCCGGCTACAGAGACAGAGCCGAGGAGTGAGCTCTCAGCTCGGGGTTACCTTGAACCGGTCGCAGGCTCTGTCACCTCTGAGCGTGGCCGGAGGCCAGGGTGGTAGGAGTCATTGGGCGCTGTTCTCTGGGGATGCACTGAGGAGTGGGGCCCCGGGCTCTCGGCTCCACTGGGCCGGAGACCGGGAGGCCGCCATCTTCATTCCCGCCCTCTGGAACTCTACGGAAAGCGCTCAGGGAACAAAAGCTCCCAAAAGCAAACCCGAGCCGATTAATCAGCCCGGCCCCGGGTAAGGGCGGTGCAACTCCACCTGGGGCAAAGACGCTTGAGAATCACTACAACAGGCCCCTCCCCCAGAAGATCAACAAGAAACCCAGCCAGGACCAAGTTCACCTACCAAGGAGTGTAGTTTCAATACCAAGGAGAGCGGCGGAATTCCAGAGGAGGAGAAAGCAAAGCATGGAACTCATGGCTTTCTCCCCATGATTCTTTAGCCTTGCAGTTAATTTAATTTTTTTTTTCTTTTCTTTTTCAATTTTTTTTTCTTCTTCTGCTAAATTTTTTTAACTTTTACCCTTTTCTTTTTTAACATTTTTTAACTAGATTATCTAATATATATATATATATATATATATATATATATATATATATATATATTTTCCTTTTTATACTTTTTCTTTATTGGTTTTCTTTTTTTAATTTTTTTTTTCTTTCTTTCTGAACCTCTTTTTTCCCCTTTCTCACCCCCCCACGATTTGGGTTAGATATTTGGCTAAAGCATATTTTTCTGGGGTTGTTGCCACCCTTTTAGTATTTTACTTGCTCCTTCATATACTCTTATCTGGACAAAATGACAAGGCGGAAAAATTCACCACAAAAAAAAGAACAAGAGGCAGTACCAAAGGCTAGGGACCTAATCAATACAGACATTGGTAATATGTCAGATCCAGAGTTCAGAATGACGATTCTCGAGGTTCTAGCCGGGCTCGAAAAAGGCATGGAAGATATTAGAGAAACCCTCTCGGGAGATATAAAAGCCCTTTCTGGAGAAATAAAAGAACTAAAATCTAACCAAGTTGAAATCAAAAAAGCTATTAATGAGGTGCAAACAAAAATGGAGGCTCTGACGGCTAGGATAAATGAGGCAGAAGAAAGAATTAGCGATATAGAAGACCAAATGACAGAGAATAAAGAAGCTGAGCAAAAGAGGGACAAACAGCTACTGGATCACGAGGGGAGAATTCGAGAGATAAGTGACACCATAAGACGAAACAACATTAGAATAATTGGGATTCCAGAAGAACAGGAAACAGAGAGGGGAGCAGAAGGTATATTGGAGAGAATTATTGGAGAGAATTTCCCCAATATGGCAAAGGGAACAAGCATCAAAATCCAGGAGGTTCAGAGAACCCCCCTCAATATCAATAAGAATAGGTCCACACCCCGTCACCTAATAGTAAAATTTACAAGTCTTAGTGACAAAGAAAAGATCCTGAAAGCAGCCCGGGAAAAGAAGTCTGTAACGTACAATGGTAAAAATAGTAGATTGGCAGCAGACTTATCCACAGAGACCTGGCAGGCCAGAAAGAGCTGGCACGATATATTCAGAGTACTAAACGAGAAAAACATGCAGCCAAGAATACTATATCCAGCTAGGCTATCATTGAAAATAGAAGGAGAGATTAAAAGCTTCCAGGACAAACAAAAACAGAAAGAATTTGCAAATACCAAACCAGCTCTACAGGGAATATTGAAAGGGGTCCTCTAAGCAAAGAGAGACCCTAAAAGAAGTAGATCAGAAAGAAACAGAGACAATATACAATAACAGTCACCTTACAGGCAATACAATGGCACTAAATTCATATCTCTCAATACTTACCCTGAATGTTAATGGGCTAAATGCCCCAATCAAGAGACACAGGGTATCAGAATGGATCAAAAAACAAAACCCATCTATATGTTGCCTACAAGAAACTCATCTTAAACCTGAAGACACCTCCAGATCTAAAGTGAGGGGGTGGAAAAGAATTTACCATGCTAATGGACATCAGAAGAAAGCAGGAGTGGCAATCCTTATATCAGATCAATTAGATTTTAAGCCAAAGACTACAATAAGAGATGAGGAAGGACACTATATCATACTCAAAGGAACTATCCAACAAGAAGATCTAACAATTTTAAATATCTATGCCCCTAACGTGGGAGCAGCCAACTATATAAACCAATTAATAACAAAATCAAAGAAACATATCGACAATAATACAATAATAGTAGGGGATTTTAACACTCCCCTCACTGAAATGGACAGATCATCCAAGCAAAAGATCAACAAGGAAATAGAGGCCTTAAATGACACACCGGACCAAATGGACATCACAGATATATTCAGAACTTTTCATCCCAAAGCAACAGAATACACATTCTTCTCTAGTGCACATGGAACATTCTCCAGAATAGGTCACATTCTCGGTCCTAAATCAGGTCTCAACCATTATCAAAAGATTGGAATTATTCCCTCCATATTTTCAGACCACAATGCTCTGAAGCTAGAACTCAATCACAAGAGGAAATTTGGAAAGAACCCAAATACATGGAGACTAAACAGCATCCTTCTAAAGAATGAATGGGTCAACCAGGAAATTCAAGAAGAATTGAAAAAATTCATGGAAACAAATGATAATGAAAACACAACGGTTCAAAATCTGTGGGACACAACAAAGGCCGTCCTGAGAGGAAGATATATAGCGATACAAGCCTTTCTCAAGAAATAAGAAAGGTCTCAGGTACACAACCTAACCCTACACCTAAACGAGCTTGAGAAAGAACAAGAAAGAAACCCTAAACCCAGCAGGAGAAGAGAAATCATAAAGATCAGAGCAGAAATCAATGAAATAGAAACCAAAAAAACAATAGAACAAATCAACGAAACGAGGAGCTGGTTCTTTGAAAGAATTAATAAGATTGATAAACCCCTGGCCAGACTTATCAAAAAGAAAAGAGAGAGGACCCAAATAAATAAAATCATGAATGAAAGAGGAGAGATCACAACGAACAACAAAGAAATACAGACAATTATAAGAACATACTATGAGCAACTCTACGCCAACAAATTTGACAATCTGGAAGAAATGGATGCATTCCTAGAGACATATAAACTACCACAAATGAACCAGGAAGAAATAGAAAGCCTCAACAGACCCATAAGCAGTAAGGAGATTGAAACAGTCATCAAAAATCTCCAAACAAACAAAAGCCCAGGGCCAGAGGGCTTCCCGGGGGAATTCTACCAAACATTTAAAGAAGAACTAATTCCTATTCTCCTGAAACTGTTCCAAAAAATAGAAATGGAAGGAAAACTTCCAAACTCATTTTATGAGGCCAGCATCACCTTGATCCCAAAACCAGACAAGGATCCCATCAAAAAAGAGAACTACAGACCAATATCCTTGATGAACACAGATGCAAAAATTCTCGCCAAAATACTAGCCAATAGGATTCAACAGTACATTAAAAGGATTATTCACCACGACCAAGTGGGATTTATTCCAGGGCTGCAAGGCTGGTTCAACATCCGCAAATCAATCAATGTGATACAACACATTAATAAAAGAAAGAACAAGAACCATATGATACTCTCCATAGATGCTGAAAAAGCATTTGACAAAGTACAGCATCCCTTCCTGATCAAAACTCTTCAAAGTGTAGGGATAGACGGCACATACCTCAATATTATCAAAGCCATTATGAAAAACCCACCGCAAATATCATTCTCAATGGAGAAAAACTGAAAGCTTTTCCGCTAAGGTCAGGAACACGGCAGGGATGTCCGTTATCACCACTGCTATTCAACATAGTACTAGAAGTCCTAGCCTCAGCAATCAGACAACAAAAGGAAATTAAAGGCATCCAAATCGGCAAAGAAGAAGTCAAACTATCACTCTTCGCAGATGATATGATACTATATGTGGAAAACCCAAAAGGCTCCACTCCAAAACTGCCTGAAGTTGTACAGGAATTCAGTAAAGTGTCAGGATATAAAATCAATGCACAGAAATCAGTTGCATTTCTCTACACCAACAACAAGACAGAAGAAAGAGAAATTAAGGAGTCCATCCCATTTACAATTGCACCCAAAACTATAAGATACCTAGGAATAAACCTAACCAAAGAGACTAAGACTCTATACACAGAAAACTATAAAGTACTCATGAAAGAAATTGAGGAAGACATGGAAAAATGTTCCATGCTCCTGGATTGGAAGAATAAATATTGTGAAAATGTCTATGCTACCTAAAGCAATCTACACATTTAATGCAATTCCTATCAAAGTACCATCCATTTTTTTCAAAGAAATGGAACAAATCATCCTAAAATTTATATGGAACCAGAAAAGACCCGAATAGCCAAAGGAATATTAAAAAAGAAAGCCAAAGTTGGTGGCATCACAATTCCAGACTTCAAGCTCTATTACAAAGCTATCATCATCAAGACAGCATGGTACTGGCACAAAAACAGACACATAGATCAATGGAACAGAATAGAGAGCCCAGAAATAGACCGTCAATTCTATGGTCAACTCATCTTCGACAAAGCAGGAAAGAATGTCCAATGGAAAAAAGACAGCCTCTTCAATAAATGGTGTTGGGAAAATTGGACAGCCACATGCAGAAAAATGAAATTGGATCATTTCCTTACACCACACATGAAAATAGACTCAAAATGGATGAAGGATCTCAATGTGAGAAAGGAATCCATCAAAATCCTTGAGTAGAACACAGGCAGCAACCTCTTCGACCTCAGCCGCAGCAACATCTTCCTAGGAACATCGCCAAAAGCAAGGGAAGCAAGGGCAAAAATGAACTATTGGGATTTTATCAAGATCAAAAGCTTCTGCACAGCAAAGGAAACAGTGAACAAAACCAAAAGACAACTGACAGAATGGGAGAAGATATTTGCAAATGACATATCAGATAAAGGGCTAGTGTCCAAAATCTATAAAGAACTTAGCAAACTCAACACCCAAAGAACAAATAATCCAATCAAGAAATGGGCAGAAGACATGAACAGACATTTCTGCAAAGAAGACATCCAGATGGCCAACAGACACATGAAAAAGTGCTCCACATCACTCGGCATCAGGGAAATACAAATCAAAACTACAATGAGATATCACCTCACACCAGTCAGAATGGCTAAAATTAACAAGTCAGGAAATGACAGATGCTGGTGAGGATGCGGAGAAAGGGGTACCCTCCTACACTGTTGGTGGGAATGCAAGCTGGTGCAACCACTCTGGAAAACAGCATGGAGCTTCCTCAAAATGTTGAAAATAGAACTACCCTATGACCCTGCAATTGCACTGCTGGTATTTATCCTAAAGATACAAACGTAGTGATCCGAAGGGGCACGTGCACCCGAATGTTTATAGCAGCAATGTCTACAATAGCCAAACTATGGAAAGAACCTAGATGTCCATCAACAGACGAATGGATAAAGAAGATGTGGTATATATACACAATGGAATACTATGCAGCCATCAAAAGAAATGAAATCTTGCCATTTGTGACGATGTGGATGGAACTAGAGGGTATCATGCTTAGCGAAATAAGTCAATCGGAGAAAGACAACTATCATATGATCTCCCTGATATGAGGGATAGGAGATGCAACATGGGCAGTTAAGGGGGTAGGAGAAGAGTAAATGAAACAAGATGGAATTGGGAGGGAGACAAACCATAATTGACTCTTAATCTCACAAAACAAACTGAGGGTTGATGGGGGGAGGGGGGTTGGGAGGGGTGTGGGATTATGGACACTAGGGAGGGTATGTGCTATGGTGAGTGCTGTGAAGTTTGTAAACCTGGTGATTCACAGACCTGTACCCCTGCGAATAAAAATATATTATATGTTATGAGCGCCTGGGTGGCTCAGTGGGTTAAGCCGCTGCCTTCGGCTCAGGTCATGATCTCGGAGTCCTGGGATCGAGCCCCGCATCGGGCTCTCTGCTCTCTCGGGGAGCCTGCTTCCTCCTCTCTCTCTGCCTGCCTCTCTGCCTGCTTGTGATCTCTCTGTCAAATAAAAAAAAAAAAAATCTAAAAAAAAAATATATTATATGTTTATAAAAATAAAATTAATAATAAATAAATAAATAAATAAATAATGTTACTCTAAAAAAAAAATTCCGTGTGTGTATATGTATTAGAAATTACTTATATATAACAAAACATATACAATTATACATAATGTATAATTATTATATGTATACATATTGTATACAGAATACATGTAATTCTATAAATACAGTATAAATCACATGTAATATATAAGTATAATATATAACTATACTTTATATATGACATAATATAATATAATATAATATAATAATACAATATTATCCAGAATATTAAAAAGAAATTCACAGGTTGGAATAATTGAGAGAACTCTCAAGACTTGACAGAGCATAATTATATAAAGCTTTAGTCAATGTAATGTACATGTAATTCAAAAAGAAAGTATACATAAGTATTTAGATTCAAGGCACTTTACTACCTCTATGGTGTCATTGGTCATAAAGGGAGCACTTTGTGTCTAGATTATCAACTATCAAGATATGTGTGAGGAGTCTTTGTTTCAGGATAACTTAGGAAATATTTCAAGTAGAGTCTTTTTTTATTTTTAAGATTTTATTTATTTATTTGACAGAGATCACAAGTAGGGTGAGAAGCAGGTGGAGAGAGATGGGGGGAAGAAGGCTCCCTGCTGAGCAGAGAGCCTGAGGTGGGGCTGGATCCCAGGACCCTGAGATCACAACCTGAGCTGAAAGCAGAGGCCTAACCCACTGAGCCACCCAGGTGCCCTCAAGTAGAGTCATTGATGCCCTATTGATAAGGTTGCCTGAATTAGCATACAAAATATAAGATCCTTGTTAAATTCCAATTTCAGAAAAACAATGTTTTTAGTTTTTTGGTTTTTTTTTTAATACATGTTAGTGCCAGATAATGTATGGTTATCCTGTATTTTATCTGGTAAATCTACTTACTGTTCAAGTAGCCAAACCAATCAGCAAACCAATTAAAGTAAGTTGTAAGACATCAATTGACACATCCTTAAATGATGTAAACAGACTTGCCATAGATGTCACCAAGGTATTTCAAAATTTAAACCACATATTATACATTACTTGGAACACATCTCAGCCTTATCTTAATCTAAACATCAGTACCAGAATTCTAAAAGTCCTTATAGATAAACATAAGGCTATCCCAGCCAAAACTAAAAGACAAATTTATCTCCTGCAGAAGTCTTACAACTTAATAACACACTTTTAAATAGCCCATGGGTCAATAATAAATCAAAGGAATATCAGAAAGTATTTTGAACTGAATGGATTTTGGAACACAACTATTTGCCCATCTTTGTTCATTGGTTTGTCTTTACATTATTGAGTTATATATACTTTAGGTTAAAATTACTCTTTTTATTAGCTTCTAAGGTAACAATTTAGATCACTGACTTTGATCCTTTTTCTCAATAATAGAAACATTTAAAGCTATAAATTTTCCTCTACATACTGCTTTAGTAGTAGTACACAAATATAAGTATTTCCATTTTTACATCTTGCAATACTTCCTGATTTCTCTTGTGACATTTTCAACTCATGGGCTATTTAGAAATGTATTTTTACAACATCTAAATATTTATTTATTTTCTAAACATATTATTGTCATTGATTTTTAATATCATTGTCTTTATAGCACATGTAATAAGATTTAAGTTCCTATTTCTCATTATTTGAAATTTAAAAAGTTATAATGGGTCACAATCAAACCAAAGCAATAACAAATTTCCTAACATAACTACAGTTTAAAAAAGTATCTGTATAAACTATCAAAATAGCATGTATAAGATGTGTAGCATATTGCTTCCTGATGATCAAACAAGTAATATGCTTTCAAGAAACTGAGTCATAAAACATGAAAAAGAATGAAGTGAGAAAATATAACTAAAGACAATTAGAAATCAGGATGATTATATACAGAGAAAATAATTGTAAACATATACGAGGAGCTGAAAATCCCATAATCTCATGGAGATTGCCCAAAAAACATGTGTAAAATAAGAATAAGGATAGAGAATATGAACTGATGAATATATGTTTTAATACATTTTAAAAGTTACAGTAACTAAAGGAATGTAGCTCTGAAACCAAAACTGACCAATAAAAATGTGGAACTAACTAGATAATAATTGAGCAGACACAACACTTAGCAATTTATTCTGAGGTAATAATTAAAGAGGAATGCAAGTCTATCAATGTTAAAATTATTTAAAATAACGATAAACTAAATGTAATTCAAATTCTACATAAAAGCATGTCAGGGTTTAATGAAGTATCTTTAACTACTTCATAAGTTATTCTGTAGGTTTTATTAATGTTTTCAAAGCATATTTAATGTCAGAAATATTAAGATGTAATATTTGAGAAAAATTACTGTAGTAAAAGCTATCACATTTTCAGAGAATTATAATAACAATTTTACATATACATAATATAAGATCTGATATTAATCACAGTTCCAGGGTATGGCTATCAAAAATATTTTTTCTCTTTTGTTTGATTTTTTTGTTTTTAATTTTCCAAAAAGAAAAAAAAAAGATAAAGATGAAATAAAAAATGCAAAATGTTTCCACTAACAAATGACTAATCAAAAAAGATTTGCTAAAGAATAAGTCTGAGGATTAGAGACAGTAACTGATTTTACAATATGAATATATACAGATGTACTTAAAAATATGTTATATTAAAAAATATTTCCAAGGATCTGTGCAACTCTCAGGAAAAACAGAGTCAGCTGAGTGATAAGTAGATGAACTTGCTTTCTGAAGTAGGCACATTTGCTAAGTAAGGGCTTTTATATAAGATAAACCTCACTGTAGACAATCTAGGGTTATCAATATGTAAATCGATGTTCTGGTAAAGTATATAGCTAATTCTTATGTTCCCTGGTTGTGGCACTTTGGACATGATAGAGTTCACACCAGTACATAAGGATACCAAGTCCCATGAACTTTGGATATTTTTAAGACAGCAGGTTAACTCTGGAATTCCCATCTCTCTACCCCTCTGTTACTCTCCTTTCTTCTTTGCCAAATGCCTCCTCAAGTAGGACGTAATGTAATACAGATTGGTTTCAAGGCTTCAGTATAACATCAGTATATGTCAGTGTTTTCTTTTTGATTTTCACTTTTATTATTTCCTGGTGGTGTTTTTGTTATGTTATTTTGTACTGTAAAGGGAAATGGGTAAATCTGAATGAAAACATCTCATGTTTCATAAAATCTGAGTAAATTGTAGCACATTTTAAATAAAAGGGACCTATAAAGAAGGGAGATGCATAAAACAATTACCAGTTTCATAATAAATTTGAATATGCTTTCATCAGTGAATTATCTCAGTCTTTCCCAAATGTTTCATGCTAGGAAACACCTGAATTTAAAATGTGGTGTCTATAATATCTAGTGGGGCACAGTAAACTTCTATTTTCCTAGGTTTCATTCATGGGACACTCCAGTCTCCAGAGCCATCCAACTGAGGCTACATCAGAGAACACTATAATTTTCTTTTAAGAGGAGAAAAACATGATTTTATTACATATATAATAGAGGAGAAAAACATGATTTTATTACATATATAATAGATGTAAATTACATAGACTTAGGTAAGATCTGGAAGCACTGGGCGCCCATTAACAAAAAACACATTTCTACACGTGTTTTGAAATAATTTACATGACTCTGGAGACCTCTGCATATGGTAACAAATAAGGGAAATCACAGATTAATGTGTTCCTACTAGATATGAATCTCAAAACACCAACTCATACTGAAAGAAAAATACGGGAGTAGAAAAAAAATGGGGTAACTTTAAAGTACACAGTACTCTTCAAAATTCATTCGCACGCCCCAGGGGGTTTTCTTATGCAGCCAATGAATAAATAAATAAATTATAGACAAGAGAAGCAAAATTCTGTTTTTTAAACAATGGTAAACAATTATGTATATAAACAACATATTCATATTATCAATAAGGCACTGTGACTTTTCCCAAATAATATAATTTTAATCACAAAGAGTTAATAACGTATTTTTTCACAATCATTAAATACAGGTATGGCAGAAGAAAAAAGAATCCTTAAGCTCTAGTCTATTTTATATTTGCTTTTTGCTGTAAGCTTAAAAGCCAATTTTTTTTAAGTTCTGATTCTTAATACATTTTTAACTAAAAACCTGCCATGTGCATGGGTCTTGAAATGCTTAACTTTACTCTATATGTTCATTTATATCGCTAATAGTTTTCCTGCTGTGACTTCTAAAATTGTGTCATTGCATCATGACAAGATACTTTTTATATAATCTTATTGTTGCTGGAGACTCCTTTTTTTTGGGGGGGGGGGAAGTTTACACATTTTATGCTTTAATCTCTTCAATTTCAATTATTTCTCTCATATATAAAACACTCTTTCCCTCTCTCTTCTCAATCTTCTATTTCACCAACAGATAATATCAGATTTGAGTTTTTCTTTACTCTAATGATTTCACACACTATTTCATTCCTGGAATTGTTTTCAATATTCCAATTTCCCATGAATTGGTAATAATTGAAAACATTTTTGCTCACTTATTCATTAGATTTTTAAATGCTTTAAAATCTCCAAATTAGTCATTTAAGGGAAGTAAATATTATGAATCTTTACTACTATGTTTTACTGAATATATTCCATATACTGGTTATGTCTGTTCACTTGTCCTGCCTGCCTGCCTGCCTTCCTAATTTTTCAATGAGTATCTACTGTATAGCAGATTCTCTTGTGAGGAGTTTAAAGATTAACAAATCAAATACCATAAGAAGCTTATGATAATGCAAAAAGAATAACTGTTTACAAGGCAGAAAAAAATCACTTTATATATGTGTGTGATGAGAGGAGTGAAGGAAATGTGATTCTAGGCAGAAGGCCCACCATGAACTGGAGCCATATTCTAGAAACATATGTAGTTTGGTGTAGCTGAGTGCAGGGTACAACTTGTTTTGACAAAAACCGAATAGCATCTTATACTCTCTGTCTTCCAGGAAAGGATGAATATAAAAATACATGTCTTACACAAAGATTTAATAAATACATGTCTAGTGCAGAGAACCCAAAGAACAATCTGCATCTATGAAAAATGCATTTCCAAATAATGTGACTAATGAGGTGTTCAACTTGATAAATTAATGCTATTCCTTCCCTTAAATTTCAGATATTTTCTTCAGCTACTTTATCAGTGACATACCTAAGGTTCAACATTAAAACATTTGGTAGAATTTAAAAAATTTACCTGAAATTGTATAAAATTCTTATTTAATGCCAATCACAATCAACTTCAATTCATCTTTCTGACAGTGGATCGGCCTGGTAAAAGTATTTCAGAAAAAAAAAGACCAGTTTCCAATGAGATCTGAATGACTTGTCTCATGTAGAAAAAGCAGAGGCGCCCAAGCTTGGGGCATGGGTAAAACATTAATTACAACTGATGTTGGCCTTTACACAGGGCATATGCCAAGTTCTCTTGGGGGATCACAATGTCTACTATATTTTATTTTCAGTTTAGAATTATAGGCTGAACTGGATGGGGGCTGGACTTGCCACATCATCACCTGTCTTGAAGCATAGGCTTTTACTGAGAAAAGCCAACATATAGCATGCTATATTGCATAGTGGAAAGAACAGTGATTTAAAATTCCAGGCACATTAAAAAATGAAATTCCAGGAACATTTATATTAAAGCACGCAATCCCAACCATCATACACATTTAATTTTTCTTACTATTTTTGAAAAGTGAAAAAGACATAAGAGTCATGGATAGAAAAGGGAAGTGTCGAAGCACCTGTGTGGCTCAGTTGGTTAAGCATCTGTCTTTGGCTCAAGTCATGATCCCAGGATCCTCAGATCAAGCCCCATGTCAGGCTCCCTACTCAGTGGAGAGCTTGCTTCTCCCTTTCCCTCTGCCTCTCCACCCCACACTGGTGCTTTCTCCTTCACTCTCTATCTCAAATAAGTAAATAAAATCCTTTAAAAGTGGGGGGGGGTGTCTTTTTAACTAAATACTATTCTCAGGTTTTCTTCTGAATGTTACCGCATTAGAAAACCACCCAATGTGTTCTCTGAAGTCAGTAAGTTATGTCTTAGCAATCTTCGTACATTCATAACTTGGAGGTAAACCTGGCACATGAGCAATTCAGAAATTCTTCACTGGTTACGCAAATTCAAGTATTTTTTTTTCCAACTATCTACTATAGTCTAAATTTCCAAAGAAGTATTAAAAATTCTAGAACCTGTAATCAAGCAATAACAACAACAACAAAAAGAGGCATCCAAATTGGTAAGGAAGAAGTAAAATTTTCACTATTTGCAGATGACATGATACTATATACAGAAAACCCAAAAGACTCCACCAAAAAACTGCCAGAAATCATAAACAAATTCAGTGAAGTCACATGACACAAAATAAATGTACAGAAATCTGTTGCATTTCTATATACTAACAATGAAGCAACAGAAAAAGACAGTAAGGAAATGGACCATTTTTGGTTGCACCAAAAATTAATAAGATATCTAGGAATAAGTCTAAGCAAAAAAGGTAAAAGAACTGTACTCTGAAAACTATTAAACACTGATGGAAGAAATTAAAGATGACACAAAGAAATAGACATTCTACGTTCATGTTGAAGAAAATATATTGTTAAATGTTTATATTACCAAAAGCAGTCTACATATTTAATGCAATCCCTATCAAAATATCAGGAACATTTTTCACAGAGCTAAAACAAACAATCCTAAAATTTGTATGGAACCACAAAAGACCTTGAATAGCAAAAGCAATCTTAAAAAGAAAAGCAAACTCAACACCCAAAGAACAAATAATCCAATCAAGAAATGGGCAGAGGACATGAACAGACATTTCTGCAAAGAAGACATCCAGATGGTCAACAGACACATGAAAAAGTGCTCCATATCACTCGGCATCAGGGAAATACAAATCAAAACCACCATGAGATATCACCTCACACCAGTCAGAATGGCTAAAATTAACAAGTCAGGAAATGACAGATGCTGGCGAGGATGCGGAGAAAGGGGAACTCTCCTACATTGTTGGTGGGAATGCAAGCTGGTGCAACCACTCTGGAAAACAGCATGGAGCTTCCTCAAAATGTTGAAAATAGAACTACCCTATGACCCTGCAATTGCACTGCTGGGTATTTATCCTAAAGATACAAACGTAGTGATCCGAAGGGGCACGTGCACCCGAATGTTTATAGCAGCAATGTCTACAATAGCCAAACTATGGAAAGAACCTAGATGTCCATCAACAGACGAATGGATAAAGAAGATGTGGTATATATACACAATGGAATACTATGCAGCCATCAAAAGAAATGAAATCTTGCCATTTGCAACGACGTGGATGGAACTAGAGGGTATCATGCTTAGCGAAATAAGTCAATCGGAGAAAGACAACTATCATATGATCTCCCTGATATGAGGGAGAGGAGATGCAACATGGGGGGTTGAGGGGGTAGGAGAAGAGTAAATGAAACAAGATGGGATTGGGAGGGAGACAAACCATAAGTGACTCTTAATCTCACAAAACAAACTGAGGGTTGATAGGGGGAGGGGGTTGGGAGAGGGGGTGGGGTTATGGATATTGGGGAGGGTATGTGCTATGGTGAGTGCTGTGAAGTGTGTAAACCTGGCGATTTGTAGACCTGTACCCCTGGGGATAAAAATATATGTTTATAAACCTGTAAAAAAAAAAAAAAAAAAAGAAAAAGAAAAAAAAGAAAGGATGAATACCCAAGTTTTGTAGCAACATGGACGGGACTGGAAGAGATTATGCTGAGTGAAATAAGTCAAGCAGAGAGAGTCAATTATCATATGGTTTCACTTATTTGTGGAACATAATAAATAGCATGGAGGACAAGGGGAGATGGAGAGGAGAAGGGAGTTGAGGGAAATTGGAAGGGGAGGTGAACCATGAGAGACTATGGACTCTGAAAAACGATCTGAGAATTTTGAAGGGGTGGGGGGTGGGAGGTTGGGGGCACCAGGTGGTGGGTATTGTAGAGGGCACGGATTGCATGGAGCACTGGGTGTGGTGCAAAAATAATGAATACTGTTATGCTGAAAAAATAAAAATTAATTAAATAAAAAAAAAAAAAAAAAAAAAAGCAAAGCTAGAGGTATCATAAATCCAGACTTCAGGTTATATTAAAAAGCTGTAGTAACCAAAAGAGTATGGTATTGGAACAAAAATAGACACATAGATCAAAGGAACAGAATAAAAAACACAGAAATAAACCCATAATTATATGGTCATTTACTCTTCAACGAAAGAGGAAACAATATGTAATGAGAAAATAGATAGTCTCTTCAACAAATGATGTTGGAAAACTAGACAGCAACATGCAGCAAGAATGAAACTGGACCACTTTCTTATGCTATGCACAAAAATAAACTCAAAATGGATGAATGACCCAAATGTGAGACCTGAAACCATAAATACCTTAGAAGAGTTCACAGGCAGTAATTTTTCTGACTTTGGTCATAGCATAGAACCTAGAGAGGTTCTCTGAAGCATGGGAAATAAAAGCAAAAATAAACTACTAGGACTATATCAAAATAAAAAGCTTCTGGGGGTATTTATGCCTGCTTCAGTTTGTTAAGTATCTGACTTCAACTCAGGTCATGATCTCAGTGTCCTGGGATAAGCCCGTGTTAGGCTTTGTGCTCAGTGGAGAATCTGCTTGCCCATCTCCTTATGCTCCCCTCATGCTCTGTGTTCTCTCTCTCATCTAAATAAAAAGCATTAAAAATATAAAAAATAAAAAGCTTCTGCGCACGCACGTGTGCTCACACACACACACACACACCACACACAACTATAGGCAACCTATGGAATGGGAGAAGATATTCAATAAAGGTTATTATCCAAGATATATAAAGAACTGATACAACTCAACACCCAAAAAACAAATAATTTAATTAAAAATGGGCAGAAGACATGAACAGACATTTCTTCAAAGAAGAAATACAGATGGCCAACAGATATGTGAACAAAAGCTCACCAACACTCATCATCAGGGAAATACAAATCAAAACTAAAAAGAGATACTACCTCACACGTGTCAGAATGGCTAAAATCAAAAACATAGAAAACAATGGGTGTTGGTGAGGATACGGAGAAAAAGAAACCCTTGTGCACTGTTGGTGGGAATGCAAACTGGTGTAGCCACTGTGAAAAACAGTATGAAGCTTCCTTAAAAATTAAAAATAGGGGCGCCTGGGTGGCTCAGTGGGTTAAGCCGCTGCCTTTGGCTCAGGTCATGATCTCAGGGTCCTGGGATCGAGCCCCGCATCGGGCTCTCTGCTCAGCAGGGAGCCTGCTTCCTCCTCTCTCTCTACCTGCCTCTCTGCCTGCTTGTGATCTCTCTCTGTCAAATAAATAAATAAAATCTTAAAAAAAAAAAAAGTTAAAAATAAAGCTACCCTACAATTCTGGCAATCTCACTACTAGTTATTTACCCAAAGAATATAAAAACACTAATCCAAAGGGATATATGTACTCCTATGTTTATTGTAGCATTAATTACAATAGCCAAGATATGGAAGCAGCCCAATTATCAATCAACTGATGAATGGATAAAGAAGATGTGAGATAGATAGATAGATAGATAGATATAGATATAGGTATATAATGGAATATTATTTAGTCTTAAAAAAGAATGAAATCTTGCTATTTGCAAGGATATGGATAATGCTAGAGAGTATAATGCTAAGTGAAATAAGTTAGAGAAGGACAAATACCATCTGATTTCACTCACGTAGAATTTAAGAAATTAAAAAAACAAACAAACAAACAACAGGGTAAAAAAAAGAAAGAAACAAAAAAACCCAGACTTTTAGCTATAGATAACAAACTCATGGTTACCAAAGGGGAGGGAGTTGGGGGGATGGGTGAAATAGGTGATGGGGATTAAGAACTGCACTTGTCATGATGGGCACTGGGAGATTAAAATTTAAAAAAAAATCTAGAACCTAATCCTCATTTCCTATATCTTTGATATGGCCCATTAAAACATTAATGTTTGAGCAGTGATGGGTGGAAATGCAATTTAGGGCAGGGCTAGCAGTCTCATCCTGGGTAAAGTCAGATGAGTAAAAAACCTCCTCCTTCAGTGCAATGCAGCTAAGTATAGCAAACTGCAGGTTTGCTGTTGAGTATCAGTGGGTTCAGAGCTTCACATGTAAGTCCTATATGTGTGTTTGGTATGAAATTAACAATAGCAGAAATTAAATAACAGAATAAGTAAATATTTATTATTTATAATAAATTGTTATATTAATATTATTATATTATTAAATTATTATAATAAATTTGTAATAAGTAAATACCAGAAACTAAGCCAGAGACAATGTAGGGTGTTTACCTAGAGCTAGTAGAACCCTTAACGCTGGTAGTAGGATATATATCACACATTTTTGTGTGAGAAACTAAAGTAATTTCTTTGAAATTAATTTGTAAATTGTATGAATAAAAATGCTGTACATCCTTTTTTTATAACATATTCTTAGGAAACCTAATTTTCTTCCTATCTTCTTTTTTTTTTTAATATTTTATTTATTTATCTGACGGAGAGAGATCACAAGTAGGCAGACAGGCAGGCAGAGAGAGAGGAGGAAGCAGGCTCTCCATGGAGCAGAGAGCCCGATGCGGGGCTCTATCCCAGGACCCTGGGATCATGACCTGAGCGGAAGGCAGAGGCCTTAACCCACTGAGCCACCCAGGCGCCCCTTCTTTTTTTTTTTAATGAGAGATCCATTCTTTGACTTTAATATGATGACATTCCTGCTTCTATCATGGATACAACAATCTTTGTGCATGTTCGTAGTTTAAACCAAAATATGGTTTGGGCTATACTTTGATAGTGTAAAACTTTCTATGAATTTTGTTATTACTTCTCACAGGGATGATACACTAGTTAAATGGTGGCAGACTTGGGTAAATTAAAAACAGTAACCTTTTTGAAACAATTTATTATGAGAAATTCTATACTTCCATTCATCCAGTTTTAGCAATAGAAATTAGAAAATGAAAATACTCTAACCACAAAGGACTAAATGCTGAAATAGGAGACAGCTCTATGAAATCATTTATAAATCTGTTATCCACAGACTTTCATTTATTTTTTGGATTGTTTTAAATTCTATTGAAGAAGAGCATAAGACAAAATCGAGTATAAATTACAAATGTACAGATAAATCTTCATAAAGTGAACTTCGCTGTTTAATTAGTACCCACATTAAGAAATAAAATATTTACAAAACCCCAAAAGTTCCTTCATTATTCCTTTATCTCTATTCCACTTCTCTCCCACAGTGAAACCAAACAAGTTTGAGTTTTAAAAAGCATAGAAGGATGAACAAAAAAGGCTTTGAGTTTACAATTTGATTAGGGTAGGGTGGGGAGTTGAAACAGGAAAGCCCAGCTAAAGAAGGGCTATCGCTCAATAAATGACAAACTTTACCACCACCACAACAGCACACAATCCAATCCAAAAAGGGGAATTATATGTATTGGTCTTAAATTGAAAATGAGACTCCCCTGAAAATTTGAAATCATAAGTACCCCTCATGAGGGTTCAGAGCTCAGATGCATGTTATCTGAATCTCCAAAATAAATTATAGCCAAGAAACTTTCTGAAAACTGATCGAGTGGTTTGCACCTTATAGCAGATTGTAATTTCCAAATGGCCTCACCAATGCATTTCCTGTTCCACAGCCTCTTCTAACAAAACCCTCTCGTCTTCAACTGGATATATCTCTTAAACTTCATGTCATTGAGCATGGCAGAAATGACACCATGAGACTTCTGAGGAGAGGTCATAAGAGGTAATACAAAACCTAGCTGTATCACTTAGGACAAGTACCTTTGGAATTCTAAGGGGCAATATAAGAAATATGAGTAGCCTGAAGATTTTAGGTTGGAGAGAACACAAGAGAGCTAACTGAGGAAGTCCAACTGTTCTAGTCCCCAGCTGTTTTAGTTTTCTAAAGTGGGTAGTATGCATGTGAGTGAGCCTTCAGATGAATCCAGCCTTTGAGCTACCCAGGAAGCTGGCCAAAGTAACACAACCTTATGAATAAATATGACATCAAACAAAATGTCCTGGTGTTTCTGTGAATTCTCAGATTCACAAAACCGAACACATCCTAAACAAAACCAATTATATAGAAACTATATTGCATCCAAGTCAAGGAGAACATCTTAACCTCACACAGAATAGCATTGCTTAGGAGAGAATATCAGTGAGACTGATAGCTGACTTCTCAGCAACGACATAGATGGCAGAAAAAAGAAGAATATCTTTTTAAGTGCTAAAGAAAACTATCACACCTTCAATATGTATACACTGAGGTTATACATGATATTAAATAATATCAAATTTATAGGTTACATCATCTTCATAGAACTCTTATATCACTTACTACAAACATTTAAAAGAAAAAGGACTAAAAATAATAACCTTGTGTCCATATTTAAGTGTTATAGACAAAATAGAGTGATGCAAAAAGTTAAGAAATTTAATGGTGAAGACGAGCAGTAATCAATGGATTAAAATCAACAAATAGAGAAAATAAACAAACTAGAAGTTTCATCTTTCAGAAGTTGGAAAATATCTAGCAAACTCTCATAACGTTCATCAGGAAAAATAAAAACCCAGCAGAGAAACACTTTAAAGTATTAAAAATGGAAAGAAGAAATGACTACAAAAACAGTAGCAAACATGAAAAACAAATGTGCACTACGAAGTATGCATTATATGATTCAAATAGGTTGACATCAACAACAGGGAAAATTTATAATGCATTATTTATTTGAAATGATCTAAATAAGAAGAAATGATAATACATTTTAGTGAGTAAGAAAGAAAGGAAATTTCAGATATCATGTAGTGTTTTGATATTAGCTATTTGATTCACAAGTATTCACAATCTCTTTTATATTATATATTATGTTTATTCTGTTTTATGTATGAAATAGTTCATGAAATGTTTGAGATAATTTTCTTAGAGTGTAAGAGCACATTCATTTTTTAATCAAATCATATGTTTTTTATTTTCATTTCAGAATATATCACAATTATGCATCTTTGCAATTAGATACCTACGTCGGAGGTAGAAGGAAATGTGAATGTTAATATTAGTTATGATTATTCACATTGCAGAAAACAACTTGTACCTTAAATATTTAACCTAAAATTATTCTATTTTATAATTCTCTTCATGACAAAAGAGAAGATTTAATTATTTAAAACAAACTAAAACCTTCTTCCTGGCTAAAAAAAATTAATCATGTTTTTATTGGGATAGGTCATATAGCAAATATTCCATAACTAGAATTTTAATGTAAAATAACTTTATTTTAATATTTAATACTAATATTATTTAATATTTCTC